>NW_025390863.1:0-5654 GCF_016433145.1 Gracilinanus agilis | reverse complement strand
ATTTTATTTTTTTTCATTTCATGATCCCAGCCTTATAAAAAAAATCCTCATTTTTATCTGACATTAGTGAAATCTAATTCTCCTCACTCCAAAAGTGAAGAAATGCCTAGTTTAAACATGATAAAAAAATCTCTGAATGTATCAAAGATGTATATTATGTGGTTCGGGAAAATCATTACTCTGTTTTTAAGTACTGTCAGAGTTCATGATTTAATTGTGTCCATGTGGAACCTATACTAAATAATCTCCCAAAATTGAGCCACTAAGTTAGTATCTATGCCGTCTATGTTATTCTCCTTCCGAAGCATCACTTAGGCACACTCATACACAAATATATCCTCTTAAAGTTGAATGTCCTAAAGTTCCATTTTTGAAAGACTATATGAGAAGCAGCTCTTATCTCCTATTTTCCTATGTATTGATAATAATAGCTGAGCTCAAAAGAGACAAGTGAGTGTTAAAAGTGCATAGATAAGTAGATAGACAGACATATTATGGAGAATAAGGAAATATCTGATTAAAATAAAAATTAAAGTCCATCAACCTTTTCTGTATTTGCCAGTATAATAATAATATTACTTAATAGGAATGAGTGTAACCCTGAAAGAGACATTATGTTATAGTAAAATAAACCTTTGACTTGTATGATAATTAGATTAAGTCTACACTGCCCATCTTTAAATTTAATCACCAAAGGTGAGAGTACCTCCAATCTTGGGAGGTCCTAACCCACATGCTGGAGTGAGTGACGAATCAGAATTGACTGACCCGCCCCCTGGGTGGTCTATGAGAATCATCTATTGTGATTGGACATGTAAATTAGGAGGGAGGCACAGGAAGTCCCGCGTAAGTGACCCCTTTAAAAAGAGGGAGTTGAGTGAGTGAGAGGTCTTGGATTGAAGAGGGCGTCTGGTGACGGGCTTCTGGTTTTGTGAAGGGGACCTGAGGGAACTTTGCTGGTTCATGACTGAGACTGTTCCACGTGGTGAGTTTAAAGACTGAATCTTCCTGAACTTCTATTAAGAAACTTATTTTTATAGATTGTGAATGAAGTTTGCTCCATTCACCTCCAGGCCTCAGGCCCTATGCTGAGGGTTAAGATCTACCTGGATTAATTAGTGGGATAGATTCTTATTTCCATACTTCCTCTCTCTCTTCTCATGTAAATAAACTCCCATAAAAGTCAATTTTGATTCGAGATTATTTTTAATTGAGGATTGATAATAGTTCAATCCTCTGGTGACTATCTTTTAATACATTGAACCCATAAAACCCCTTTCACCCTTACACTTGGAATCAGAAAGCCTGAGTTTAAATCCTTGCTCATCTTCTTATTATCTTTGTGATAATGGGCAAGATAATTAATTTCTCTAGGTAGGCCTGAGTTTTGTCATCTGTTAAATAATAGAGGCAAACTAAATGGTCCCTAAAGTCAATTCTAAATCCAATAGTCCTGGAAGTAGGACTATATGTTGAATAATGAAAATATTGAATAATATTGAATAATAAATATTGAATATATTTTGAATAATATAAATATTGAATAATAAAATATTTTTATTGGTCAAAAATATTTATTGATAGATCTCATCTAGATTTTAGGCTCATCCCTCTTTCTACAGGACCAAGTTTTCAGTTGTATATTTTCAGCATTATTCACTATCCTCTACAAATGATCAATTTAGACACTTCATCATGGTCTAAAGAAGACTGTGAGTTCCTGCAGGCTATATCATGGTGTCTACTCAATCTTGCCATGCTGGGCACCCTTGAACTATAGAATGAATTCTGATTCCAGCCTTTTTTAAATGTAGTAAATTTACCAGAAGGTTGGCTTCCTGATGATGGAACTTTTTTTTTTTTTTTTTTTTAATCACAGCCTTTAAGAGTTAAGCCTGTCTGGATGAAGAGGAGTACCCACTCTGATGAAACCACTCTTTGGAAGTGGTGAAATATGAGTATTCCCAGGAATGTTTTTTCCCTTTTCATGGCTTTCTCATGTTTTCAATACTCAATATTCAATTGTGTGAATTGACTATCTATGGGACCTCCATCCCAGAAAGACTCAGCATAGAAATCAGGTCATGTTTCTGACAGTCTGACACAGGCCCAGGCCTAACATGAGGTCTGATGGTGCCATAGAAGCCAGAAAGATGGCATATGAAAGATTTGGGGAGGAGCTTAGGCTTAAAAAGCCAGCCCGGGAAGCTGAGTGGCTTTCTTTGCTTCTTTACTTGTCTCTGGACTGACTCTTTCTCTGAGCTGTCCTGGTGGTGAACAGGAGACTTGGACTTAATAGTATAAACGGAAGTAAATCAGACATACTCAATTTCCTTTTGTCAGAGCTGAGTGCTAGATTAAATATCTTCTCAAGTAACAGCTCTTTAATTAAGGGGACATTTCAGTTCATTGATTGGACTTCAACATAGCTATATTAATGTTATTCCCTCTTAATCTTCACTGGAAAATTTACTTGAACCTTCTGATTTTAGAATACTAGTTCTTTTACTAGGATTTTCCTTTCCCTTTTTGTAACTCATCACTATTTTTCAAGTTCTTTTTTCTTCATACACATTTATGTCAAATTTTTTTTTCATAACTTTGATCCTTTTTCCTGCATCATTTTATAAATGTTTCTCTTTAAATATGCCTTAACAAAAAGATTTAACACATACTTAAACATTTTCATCTTATGATAATTTTTCCCATTTACAAAGAACAAAAAGTAGAGGCTGGAACAAAATTCACTATGCAACAGGTCAATATAAAAAATGCAAGAGTTGCAAGCAGTTGTCAAAGGAAAAAAGTTAACATGATGAAAAAAGAAAAATAGATTGAACTTAAAGAACACATAGACTATGAGCCAATGTCAATGCTATATTTATATGCTCCAAGTACCTTATTATCTAAATTAATAAAGGGAAAATTAACTAAATTTGAGGAAGACAGACAAAAATATAATAATAGCAGGAAACCTTAATTTCTCTCTTTCTCTTTCTTTCTCTTGGAGTTTGATCAATAGAAAGATGAAAGGGAAAATATAGACCTGAACAAATTTTTGGAGAAAAAAGGCTTAAAAGACTTATGGCATCTTCTTAATGGGACCACTGAAGAATATACATACTTCTTAACAAAATCCAGTACTAATGCTAAATTTGATCATACATTACGGAACAGAGAGATTGGAAATAAATTTTTAAAAAAGCAGAAATACTAAATAAATCCTTTATAAAACATACAAAACAATAAGAAGTAATCAGTGCAGTGATAGAAAAGAAGATAAATCCAAGTAGAAACAATAATAAAATAAATCATAAATGGATTAAAGATCAACTCATGTAAATAATGAATAATTATGTGAAAGTCATTGATAATAATGAAAATATATACCAATTTTTTTTGGAAGTTGACAAAGCAGTTCTCAAGAGAAATTATATTCCTACATGAATAATAAATAAAAAAGAATTAATTCATTGAATATGCCTTTTAAATTATGAAGCCAATAAGTAAGCCACATATAAGCACAAAATGTTGAAAATTAGAGGAGAAATAAATTTTAAGCCAAAAAGACTACAGAAATGATTAAATTCCGGGAAGATGGCAGCAGAGATGGAGCAAATCTTAAAACCTCTGCACCCTTACACACCGAGATAGAAAACAATGTGCTTCGAGAAGAAAGAGGACCAAATTTAATAAAAGGACACAGCAGGGGGAACTCTACTGCAGCACAACTAAAGAGGTATGCCAAGAAAAAGTCTTTAATACTTCAACTATTGGGACTGAGGGCATAGAAGGGGAATCCCAGGATTCCAGGACACCTCCTCCACATGCTGTGCAGAGTCTCCAGTGGCTGGGAAATCTCACGGCTGGTGGGTGCACTGGTCAGGAGAGAGGGCCTTGCTGGCGTAGGACTCAGGGAGTCAAACACAGGCACTGGAGAGGAGACTGGAGGAGAAAACCAGAGAAACACAACAAAAATGGCCAGAAGATGGTGGCTTAGAGAGAGCCAAACTCTAGAGAGCAGACAGCTTGGCTTCCTCATACCTAGATAGAGAACGCAGGGCTTCAAGAGGAAAGAAAACCAGATCAAACACAGAGGATAGCGCAGGGGGACCCCACTGCTGGAGAGCTCAGTTCAGAGAAAACTCTCCACATCACCCCAGCTTTTTTGTTTTTTTTTTTGTTTGTTTGTTTTTCCCTCCCCTGGAGGTTTTGAGGTTTTAGCCTCAGGGCAGATTAATTCAATAAATACAGGATTAATCCCAACAATTGGACAGACAGAGAAGTCTTCCAAGGGCAGAGAAAGTAACTACAAACCTTTGTCCCTGAGGGGGAAGATCTTTCATCAAAGATCATTAAATACATCTGCTCAAACTAGCAGAACAAGGAAGGAAAAAAACATGAGTAAGCAACAGAAAAAGAGAAAAGAAATCACAATTGACAACTTCTTTCAAGGAAGTGAAAAGGGAGCAAATGAATCAGAAATAGAAGAAGAGGAAGTAGTTTCAGCAAACTGGACACAGGCTTTGGAAGATCTCAAAATTCAATTAACTCAAGAATTTAAAACTCAATTAAGTCAAGAACTTCAGGAACTCAAAAAACAATCAAGAGAGGCTGAAGACAATTTGGAAAAGGAAATACATGAGCCAAAACATGAAAATAAAGTCTTAAAAGCCAGAATTGGCCAGTTTGAAAATGAAGCAAAGAAGGCAAATGATGATCTACAAAGAAAATCAGACCAGAAAGAGAAGGATGACCAAAAAGCAAGGGATGAAAGTCAGTCTTTAAAAAACAGAACTCAACAACTAGAAGAAAATGACTTCACAAGGCAGCAAGAATATATTAAACAAAATTTAAAAAAATGAAAAATTTGAGGAGATTATGAAACACCTCATTGATTCAACCAAAGATTTGGAGAACAGAGCTAGAAAAGACAACTTAAGAATTATTGGTTTACCAGAACATCATGATAAAAGAAAAAGTTTAGATAGAAATTATCAGAGAAAATTGCCCAGAAATTCTTGAACAAGAGGGAAAAGTAGAAATTGACAGGATCCACAGATCACCTCCTACATTTAATCCACAACTGCCAACTTCTAGGAATACTATAGTCAAATTCAAAAACTACCAGACCAAGGAAAAAATATTACAAGCTGCCAAAAAGAAGTCATTCAGATATCGGGAACCACAGTTAGGATAACAAAGGATCTGGCTGCATCTACATTGAAGGACTGGAAGGCATGGAACACAATATTCAGGAAAGCAAGAGAACTGGGTCTACAACCAAGAAATAACTATCCAGCAAGACTAACTATATTATTGCAGGGGAAAGGATGGTCATTCAATAAAATTGAGGACTTCCAAACATTCATCAAGAAAAACCGGACTTAAACAGAGAGTTTGCTGCCCAAACCCAGAACTCAGGAGAATCAACATAAGGTAATTAAGAGAATGGGGGGAGGAGGAAAAAAATTCTTTTCTTTAAGGGACACAACAAGTTCAATCAATTTATATCCCAAGAAGAAAAGAAGGTATTGGCAAATATTAAAAATTATTATTACCAACAGGGTAACTAGAAGAAGTTTACATAGAGGGAACAGGGACAAACTGTATAGGATGAAATGTCAAGAGATATATAAATATATATATATATA
>NW_025390862.1:0-10358 GCF_016433145.1 Gracilinanus agilis | reverse complement strand
AGCAAATTAAAAATCCCCAGATGAAAACTAAATTAGAAATACTAAAAACCAAGGGAGAAATTAATAAAATCGAAAGTAAAAGAACTATTGAATTAATAAATAAGACTAGGAGCTGGTACTTTGAAAAAACAGATAAAATAGACAAAGTACTGGTCAATCTAATAAAAAAAAGGAAAGAAGAAAACCAAATTGATAGTATCAAAGATGAAAAGGGAGACCTCACCTCTAATGAAGGGGAAATTAAGGCAATCATTAAAAACTATTTTGCCCAATTATATGGCAATAAATATAAAAATTTAGGAGATATGGACGAATATTTACAAAAATATAAACTGCCTAAACTAACAGCAGAAGAAATAGAATACCTAAAATGGTTAAATCAATTCACAACTCCACCAATAATGCATTATTGTCCCAATTTTGCCACATCCCCTCCAACATTCCCCACTCTCCTTTGCTCTCATGTTAGCTACTTTGCTAACTGTGAAGTGAGAGAGTTGTTTGGATTTGCATTTCTCTAATTATAAGAGATTTAGAACACTTTCTCATATGTTTGTTGGTTTTAATTTATCTGAAAATTGCCTATTCATGTCCCTTGCCCACTTATCAATTGGAGAATGGCTTGGTTTTTTGTACAATTGATATAGTTCCTTATATATTTGATTAATTAGACCTTTGTCTGAGTTCTTTGTTATAAAGATTTTTCCCAATTTGTTGCTTCCTTTCTAATTTTGATAGCATTGATTTTGTCTGTACAAGAACTTTTTAGTTTAATGTAATCAAAATTATTTATTTTACATTTTGTAATTTTTTTCTAACTCATGCTTGGTTTTAAAATCTTTCCTTTCTCAGAGATCTGACAAGTATGCTATTCTGTGCTCAACTAATTTACTTATAGTGTCTTTCTTTCTAGTCAAGTCATTCAACCATTCTGAATTTATCTTGGTAGAGGGTGTGAGATGTTTATCCAAATCCAATCTCTCCCATATTGTTTACCAGTTTTCACAGGAGTTTTTGTCAAATAGTGGGTTTTTGTCCCCAAATCTGGGTTCTTTGGGTTTATAGTAGACTGTCTAACTGAGGTCTCTTACCTCAAGTCTATTCCACTGATCCTCCCTTCTGTCTCTTAGCCAGTACCATATTGTTTTGATGACCACTACTTTATAGTATAGTTTGATATCTGGTTCTGATAGGCCATCTTCCTTCATGTTTTTTCCCTATTATTTTCCTTGATATTTTTGATCTTTTGTTCTTCCAAATGAACTTTGTTATAGTTTTTTCTAATTCTGTAAAAACATTTCTTCATAGTTAGATAGGTATGGCACTAAATAAGTAAATTTATTTACATAGAATGGTCATTTTTATTATGTTAGCTCATCCTACCAATGAGCAATCAATGTTTTCCAATTGTTTAGATCTAGTTTTAATTGTGTATACAGTGTTTTGTTGTTGTGTCCATATAATTTCTGTGTTTGTCTTGGCAAATAGATTCCTAAGTATTTTATATTGTCTAGTTTGATTTTAAATGGAATTTCTCTTTCTTACACTTGCTGCTTGGATGTGTTGGAAATGCCAATGATTTATGTGCATTTATTTTGTATCCTGCAACTCTGCTAAAGTTGTTGATTATTTCTACTAGCTTTTTAGTTGATTCTCTAGGATTTTTTAAGTAGACCATCATATCATCTGCAAAGAGTGATAGCTTAGTCTCCTCATTGCCTATTTTAATACCTTCAATTTCTTTTTCTTCTCTAATTGCTACTGCTAGTGTTTCTAGTAAAATGTTAAATAATAGAGGTGAAAATGAGCATTCTTGTTTCACTCCTGATCTCATTGGGAAGCTTTCAATTTATCCCCTTTGCATATGATGCTTGTTGATGGTTTTAGATATACTGTTTATTATTTTTAGGAAAGGTCCTTGTATTCCTATACTTTTCAGTGTTTTCAATAGTAATGGATGATGTATTTTGTCAAAGGCTTTTTCAGCATCTATTGAGATAATTATGTGATTTTGTTTGTCAGCTTGTTGATATCATCAGTTATGTCTCTTAATGTTGAACCAGCCTTACATTCCTGGTATAAATCCCACCTGATCATGATGGATAACCCTCTTGATCACTTGCTGTAGTCATTTTGCTAGTATTCTATTTAAAATTTTTGTATCTATGTTCATTAGGGAGATTGATCTATAATTTTCTTTCTCTGTTTTTGTTCTGCCTGGCTTTGGAATCAGTACCATATTATTGTCATGAAAGGAATTTGGTAGAACTCCTTCTTTGCTTATTATGTCAAATATTTTGTATGGTATTGGGATTATTTGTTCTTTGAAAGTTTGATAGAATTCACTTGTGAATCCATCAGGCCCTGGTGATTTTTTCTTAGGGATTTCTTTGATGGTTTATTAAATTTCTTTTTCTGATATTGGATTATTTAACTTTTCAATTTCTTCTGCTGTTAATCTAGGCAATTTATATTTTTAAAATATCCATCCATATCACCTAGATTGCTATATTCATTGCCATTTAACTGGGCAAAATAGTTTTTAACAATTACCTTAATTTCCTCTTCATTAGAGATGAGGTCTCCCTTTTCATCTTTGATGCTATTAATTTGGTTTTCTTCTTTCCTTTTTTATTATAGATTTACCAGTATTTTGTCTATTTTATCTGTTTTTTTCAAAGTACCAACTTCTAGTGTTATTTATTAATTCAATAGTTCTTTCACTTTCAATTTTATTCATTTCTCCTTTGATTTTTAGTATTTCTAATTTTGTTTTCATCTGAGAATTTTTAATTTGTTCAGTTTCTAGTGTATTAAATAACATGCACAATTTATTGAACTCTGCCCTCCCTAATTTGTTAATATATGCACTTAGGGATATAAATTTCCTCCTTAATACTGCTTTGGCTGCATCCCATAGATTTTAGTAAGAAGTCTCATTGTCATTCTCTTCAATGAAATTATTAATTGCTCCTATTATTTATTCTTTAACTAACTTATTTTGGAGAATCATATCTTTTAATTTCGAATTAGTTTTTGGTTTGCTTCTCCATTTATTCTTACTAATAACTATTTTTATTGCATTATGATCTGATAAGGTTGCATTTATTATTTCTTCTTTTTTGCATTTGTTTGCCATGTTTCTCTGCCCTAGTACATGGTCAATCTTTGTGAATGTTCCATGTGCTGCTGAAATGAAGGTATGTTCCTTTTTGTCCCTATTTATTTTTCTTCATATATCTATTACCTCTAAATTTTCTAGGATTTAATTCACCTCTCTTTTCTCTTTTTTATTTATTTTTTGGTTTGATTTATCTAGATCTGATAGGGTAAGGTTGAAGTCAACAACTAGTATAGTTTTGCTTTCTATTTCATCCTTGAGCTCCAGTAGCTTCTCCTTTGGAAATTTGGATGCTATACCTTTTGGTGCATATATGTTGAGTACCGATATTTCTTCATTATTTATACTGCCTTTTATTAGTATTTAATTACCTTCCTTATCTCTTTTAGCCAGATCTATTTTTACTTTGGCTCTGTCAGAAATCATGATTGCAACTCCTACCTATATTTTCTCAGTTGAAGCCCAATAGATTTTGCTCTATCCTTTCATTTTTACTCTTTGTATATCTGCCTGTCCCATGTGTATTTCTTGTAGGCAACATATGGTAGGATTTAGGTTTCTAATACACTCTGCTATTTGCTTTGGTTTTATGGGTGAGTTCATCACATTCACATTTAGAGTTATAATTATCAGCTGTGCATTCCCAAACATTTTGATATCCTCCCCTAGTTCTGTCCCTTCTTCTTACACTATTCCATTTTAAAACTGTGGCTTGTTTTGAATCAGTCTCCCTCATCTCCCCTCTTAGTTTACTTCCCTTTCCTCTATCTCCCTTTTTGTTCCCCTCTTATTATTTTTATGGCATAATGAATTCCCTCCCCCCTCTCTTCCCCTCCCTTTTTGAACTCCCCACCTCAATGCTCCCCTTGGTTTATCCCTTCTGACTTTCTCCATAGGGTTATATAGAATTCTATATTCCAATGGATATAGCTACTCTTACCTCTCAGAATTAATTCCACTGAGAGTAAGGTTTAAGTATTGCCTATTAATGCACTCTTCCTCTCCTTCTTATAGTAATATCCCTTCCCATTTCCATACCCACTTTGTGTATTATAGATTGTCCTATTTTTCTTATTCCTTCAAGTTTCTCTTGGTGCCATCTTCTATTCCCCACCCCTCTTTTTTCCCCATATCATCGTAGACCATTTAGTACTCCAACCTCTCCCTAAGAATAATTCTTCAAATTACTATAATAGTGAATACAATTTTTGAAAATTACACATAACTTTTCTCCTTATAGGAATACAAATACTTTTATCTTATTGAAGCCCTTAAAGAAGCAAATTTAAAAATAAAAGTTTTCTTTCTTTCCCCTCTGTTTCATATTAATCTTTTCATGTTTCTCTTGATTTTTGTGGTTGGATACCAAATTTTCCATTTTGCCAGATCCCCTGTAATCCTGATTGGTGTTCCTTGATATCTTCATTGTCTCTTTTTGGGTTCTTGTAATATTTTTCCTTAACTTGGAAGCTCTTGAATTTGGCAATTATATTTCTGGGGTTTGACTTTTGAGGGTTTAGTATAGAGGGTAATCTTTGGATCCCTTCAATGTCATTTAGCCCTCTTATTGAAGAACATTAGGGCAGTTTTCTTTGGTAATTTCTTGTAGTATGGTATCCACATTTCTATTAATTTCTGCTTTTTCAGGAAGACTAATGATTCTCAAAATTCTCAAATTTTCTCTTCTAGATCTGTTTTCTTGATCTGTAATTTTCTCAGTGAGATATTTCATGTTTCCTTCTATTATTTTAAACTTTTTGACTTTGCTTTATTAGTTCTTGCTCTCTTGCAAGATCATTGGCTTCTATGTGCCTTATTCTGGTCTTTAGAGACTGGTTTTCTGCTAAAATCTTTTTATTTTCCTTTACAAATTAGTCTGTCCTGTTTTTATGGTTTCCTGCTGTTTAATTTGGTTCTCCAATTTGCTTATCATTTTGTTTGATTTGGGGGCATCTTTCTCCCATTGGGAGCTTCTGTCTTTTAACCTGTTAATTTCCTTTTGTGCTATTTCCCACTTTTCTTGCCAAATCTCTTCCATCTTTCTCATCCTCTCTGATTTTAACTCTGGTAGAGCTTGTGACCAATTTTCATTTTTTGGTAAGGATTGAATGTGATTCCTTGTTTGTCCTCCTCTGATGTCTGCTCTACTGGACTTTTTCTGTGTAATAGTTATCGAGTGTTAATGCTTTCTTCTTGTTCTTCCTCTTGGTTAGTTCTTGGGCATTGCTTGCCATTATTATGCTGTTTTTCTTTCCCAATCAGAAGTCTGGGTGAGGCAGGCAGGCTCTCTGTATAAAAAACTGTGGAGCAGTTTTTGCTTGAATCACCACACAGTCCCACCTCTCTCAATTTTATCCTCTCACAGGAGGTCTGTGCTCTTTAGGCTCCTCAGGTCTTAAGTCTAGCTGTTCTCAGGGTCAAGCTACCTTGTGGTCCCCTTGCTTGCTCCTCTGCCCGAGGCTCCTTTAAGAGTCTCAGTGCCCTGCTTCCATAGTCCTGTACCCCTCCTCTCTAGGTCGGAGCCCAAGGTCCTCACTCAAGGTCCGTGTTCAAAGTCCATGTTCTTTAGGCTCTTGGAATCTTAAGTCTTGCTGCTCTCAGGAGAAAGCCTCTGGTGGTCCCACGTAGTTGCCAAGAACTTATTGAGTGCCCCAAACCTGCTCTAAGTCTTGTGCATTGGATTTGTCCCTGTAGGTTGTGTTTGGGGGGTGTGGGGGTTGATCAGCTCACATTTTAGTGAGAGTCATTTCACACCCTTATGGCATGGAAATGCCCAAATCTCACATGCCTTCAATGCTGTGCCCTATTGTGGGGCCCCTTCATTCATCTGGATTTGGTTTTTTGTGTTCTTTTGAGGTATCTCGTGTAGGTGGGTTAGTAGAGTTAAGAGCCCTGCTTCTACTCTTCAGCCAACTTAACCTGGAAGTCCTAAATTTCAAATATGGAAATGATAGTTTTTGTTTCCAATGTTATGAATTGAATTCAAATTGATAATGCTGGCATTGATGCTGATCTGTTTTAGATAGCATATGACCAAGTATGACTATTTCACATTCCTGAATAAATCCAAAGAAATGCATCATTTGTACCTTTTTCTATTTACATATGTTATTCCCCAAGAAATATATTAAACTCTTTGAGGACACAAACTAATTTTTTGTCTTTAATATACTCAGAACCAAGTCCTGCATTACATATAATAGGTCCTGAATAAATAAATGATTGTTGATTTTGATTGGAGATGTGAATATAAGAATATTGACTTAGAGATGAAGGAGATCTTCTGAATCATGTGTTTGAAATCCCTAAGATGAGAGAAGGGGCCTCACAGAGAATTAATTGTTTCCCTAACATTATAAAGGAAATATATGACAAGGCTAGAATTTGAAAGCAAGTCCTTCTATTAAAAGGAAGTGTGTAGGGAATAAGTTAATAAATTAACTACCAAGCACTGTTCTAAGTGCTCTTTAAATAATATTGGATTCCATTTTGTCCTCATGGAAATCCTGAGAAATAAGTGCTATTTTTATCCCCATTTTACTGATGAAAAAACTGAAGCAAATAGATGATATTTGATCTGCCCATGATCACACAGCTTGTAGGTATCTGAGGTGGAATTTGGACTTAGTTCTTCCTGCCTCCAAGCAGTTAAGTGGTGCTCTATCTATTGACATACAGGATAGATGGCACAATACCATGCAGTGAATAGATCACTAGACTTAAGAGTCAGGAATAACTAAGTTCAAATCCTCCCTCAGACATTTTGAAGTGATGTATTTCTGGATAAGTCATTTGGACTCTATTTCAGTTTCATTATTTGTACATGGGGATAATAATAACACTACTTCCAAGTGTTGTCATGAGAATACAATGAGATAATATTTGAAAAGCATTATGCAAACCTGAAATTGCTTCATAAATTCTGTTAATAATCCTATTCTTTTCTTTCTTAGCTCTTTTACTCATTTTGATTTAAAATCTCAAACTTTGATCTTTTTTTTTTCTTTTCCCTTTCTTCCTTGTTAGTGACAAAAGTTATAGTTTCAAATCACAATAAGGCTTTAGAAAATCATTTAACTAGGTGAGAGCTGTCTTGCTCCTCTCAAAACACATTCTAGTTTTATTCCTATTTTTCAGTAATCTCTAAGTGGCCAAAAGTTCCAATTATGTTGTCCTACAATTCTTGACTCATAGTAAATACTGCCTCTCCCCATCAAAACCTAAGTATTCATCTGTCCTCTGATATTAGACCCTTGCATACTAATATATAAACAAATATGGTAATGTACAAGTGATAGATTCAATAAACTTAACTTTATTGTCATTAACATAAATATTAATGTAATGTAACATATTAATATTAATCTGTTGTTGACATTAGAAATGTTAATCAATTTAAAATGCCTGGCTGACTTAGATGGGCTTCTAATTCTAGCAATAATACCAGGGATTTTAAGAGTATGGAAATATTTTATTGTTCAATATAGCCTTTGCAATCTCTTAAATGATACTTGGAGAATCATATGATGTAGAATTGAAAGAGGCCTTAGAAATCATATGTCTAGTCTTATCCTTTTATAAAGACAGATAGATGATGGATAGAGTATCATTTACTGAGTATTTGCTATATACCACACACTATATTGAATACAAATGCAAGTAAGCAAGAAATTTCCTGCCTTCAAAGAGTTTATATTGTAGTGGGGGAAAAACATGTAGCACTGGTTAACCTGAGAGGAAGAGTAAATGGTAAATGAGAAAACTGAATCTCAAAAAAGCCTATTTAACATACCACAGGTTAACACAGGCAGTAAACAGAGGCATGGAGATTCAAATGTAAGTTCTCTGAATGTAAATTCAGTACTTTTTTCTGAGTCTACCAGTTTTTCTGCCTTTGCCTAGGTGGAGAATTAGTCCTACCTACCCTTTTTCTCTATCCTTTCATCTAGTACTAGGAGGGGTTTAAAGAAGCTTCCACAAACATGCTATCAAAAAATCTTTGAGAAAGAAAGTCTAAATTGTAATACTGATATCCAGGCTTTACAATCTTTACTCAGTCTAGATCTCTTAACATTGAGATAAATTTACTGAGATTTCTTTACACGGTAAGGAGACATTAAATAGTTCTTTTTTCTGAATTGCAGATTTAGCAATGGTGTATAGAGAATTCAGAGATTAAAGTAAGAGAGCTATTAAGTAATATGCACTGAGAGCCAGGAATCAGGACAAGGAAAGGGAGTTCCTAAGTAATTGCTTATCATTTTATATTTCTAATCTCAGGCCATTATGCTATTTATAATGTTAGTTTTCTCCAATGCATTTGAAATAGTAGATACTTGGTATTTGGTACATGAATAAAGGCATGAACAGTTATGTTTTCTTTCTGAAATTTCCATTACTTAATTAAATATTTTAAGGTTGTGTGTTGGAAAATTTAATTAGTGTAATTGCATGAAGACTATCTGATCTCTCTTGGGTAACAGTGAAATAATGGTGAATGTTGACATCTTTCTTAAAGTTTGGATATGAGCTTATTTTAACTTAAAAGAATTCAAAGGTCATGCCAGCTAATTAATTGCTTCATTTGTGGTTTCTTAATAACTTATTTATCCTAAGCCTAATTACATTTTTGAACACATTGAAATATACACTATAAAATGTATACTTTCTAATTAGTACTTTAAACATAAATCAAGAAAATGGAAGGCTTTAAGATGCAGTAATGATGGAATCATAGTCTGAATGAGAATATTGAGTTTCCAATCCAAAGTCTACTGTTAATAGTTGTCAATATTTAGCCACATCACTGTGACTCTGGGCCTCCGTTTCTTCATCTGGAACATGGAGAAGACAATATTTACTTGTCAGAAGTGTCTAAAAAATGCTAACACAAAGGCACTTTGAAAAGGGTTGGTGTGGACATGATATAGAATGTAGACTCTAAACTAGCCCCCAAGTACAACTATCAATAATACGGAAATAGGTCTTGATCTATGACACATGTAGAAACCAGTGGAAATGTGTGTCGGCTATGGGGGAGGAGTTTGGGGAGGAGTAGAGAGTAAGAACATGAATCATATAACCATGGAAAATTTTTTCTAAAAAAATAAAATTAGATTTGAATCCAGAAAAAAAAGGTAAAGGCATTATTGAACAAAGGCTACTAGAATACTCAAGCAATTAGCATCAAAGCACCTGCTTTGCATCAGTGTTTTTACCCCAGTGCCTATCCTAGTACCTGGCATTTGGATAGCATTTTTCAATGTCTGCTGATTGAAAATTTTTAAGGAAAATATATCTAATCAATACATGTTAATGTATTATGAAGTTGAAGTAAAAACTGCAGGGAGAAGCTACTATGTAGGAGAGAGGTGCTAGAACCACTTTGAAAGATTTCAAGGCCAGAGACTGACCTTGTGATTGTATTACTTAGTACAGTGATGGTCAACCTTTTAGAAACTGAGTCTTGCCCCTTACCATCTCTGTCTCCTACCCTCCACTGCTACCTTACCCCAGACAGGGGAGGAAGGAAGCACTCTCATTGGGCTGCTGGGCAGGGGGGGCAGGTAAAGGGAAGATTGTCCTCAGGTAGGGAGGAGAGGGGGTAAGGATGCACCCAAGTCCAAGTCCCTCTGGCTTTTTATTAATGTACTCTGATGGACTATGGCATGTGTGAGACCACAGAAAGGTCTCTGAATACCCCAGTGATTCCCAAAGTGGGTGCCACCACCCTCTGGTGGGTGCTGCAGCGATCCAGAGGGGTGGTTATGGCCACAGATGCATTTGAGGGCAGTGAATAACTGTAAGGGGGCAGTGATTGTATATGGCAGGGGGCGCTAACTAATATTTTTTCTGGAAAGGGGGCAGTAGGCAAAAAAAGTTTGGGAACCACTGGCTTACCCTCTCTGGTACATGTGCCATAGGTTCACATCCAAGGAATTAGTATATGGAATTCCCTTGTGCAGAAACTTGTTCTACCAATGCAAGTAGGGACTTAACTCTACAATTTACATATTAGAGAGTTGCCTATGGGACTAAGAGATTAAATGACTTGCCCAGGGTCACTCATCTAGTATATATGAGAGAAAAGATTTGAGTCTAGATATTATTTTACTCTCTAACCATTTACTCTAGAGGAAAAAAGAAAAAGAAACATTAATATATTTTAATTCAAGCCAGGAAGGACAAGATAGAAAGAGTGGAGATGCTGGGTACCATAAATTATATATATATATAT
>NW_025390861.1:0-5776 GCF_016433145.1 Gracilinanus agilis | reverse complement strand
TGATCCAGCCATACCATTGCTGGGTTTGTACCCCAAAGAGATCATAGATAAACAGACTTCTATGAAAATATTTATAGCTGCGCTTTTTGTGGTGGCAACAAATTGGAAAAGGAGGGAATGTCCTTCAATTGGGGAATGGCTGAACAAACTGTGGTATATGCGGGTGATAGAATACTATTGTGCTAAAAGGAATAATAAACTGGAGGAGTTCCAGGCGAACTGGAGAGACTTCCGGGAACAGATGCAGAGCGAAAGGAGTAGAGCCAGAAGAACTCTATACACAGAGACTGATATACTGTGGTAAAATTGAATGTAATGGACCTCTGTACCAGCAGCAATACAATGACCCGGGACAATTCTGAGGGATTTATGGTAAAGAATGCTACCCACATTCTGAGGAAGGACTGCAGGAGAGGAAACATATAAGAAAAACAACTGCTTGAACGCATGGGTCAGGGTGGACATGATTGAGGGTGTGGACTCGAAACTACCACACCAATGCAACTACCAACAATTTGGAAATTGGTCTTGATCAAGGACACATGACAAAACTAGTAGAAATGTGCATCGGCCCTGGGTGGGGGGAGTGCGGGGGGCGAAGGGGAAAGGAGGAGCATGAATCATGTAACCATGTTAAAAATGAATATTAATAAATGTTTGAAAAATAAATAAACAAACAAACAAACAAACAAATAAATAAATAAACAAATAAATAAATAAATAAAAGCTAAAAAAAAAAAAAAAAAAAAGAGACATCTACACTCAATATTTAGGCCGCAATCTAGTGGGCAGATTTAATGAGTGAATAAAAGTCTAAAAAATTTTGTAGCAAAATTATGTGCAGAATCTCATATGAAATGGCCTGATGCATTGCCATTAGCACTATTCCACCTAAGATGCCAACCCAACAGCATCACACATATTTCACCATTTGAAATGCTGTATGGACATCCTCCTTTCAATTCCCTTATCCCAAACACCTTTCCTCAAATTACCCACATTACATCTGGCGAGCCAAGTCATACAAAACCTATCTTCTGAAGAAAAGAAAAGAAAATGAATTGCACAAGATTGATTTTTATATTAAGCAGTCTATCACTGCTTATTTGGTCTTTTATGCAGGGAATGTGTGCATTTTGGCTGGTAAAAGTACCAAAGATGATATAACAATTAATTGAAATCTACGACTATTATAAATGGTTTGCATTTACTTTAGCTGAATGCATATGCTTCATTCCAACAGCAGTGGCAATTGTTCTGGCTCTATGGCATTTTTTGGCAATTTTAAAAGTGGTCCTGACTCATCTGTTTAACTATTATAAGGCATTTGATTCAAAACAAGAAAATGATAACAAGGAACTAGTTGTGAACATAAAACTACTGTTCCAAGTGTTGAGGCAATTACGTGAAGGGAATGAACTCGATAAACATACCATCTTACAACTTGAAATCGTAGAATCAAAATTTTTTGGGAAAAAGGAAACAGAGAAAGATCAACCAATACAGAATGCAGTCGTCTCTGTCCTACCAACAGTAGATAGGACTATTGTGCAACCTGGAGAGGGGGTGGTGTATGTCAAAACATACAAGGCATTCACTCCTAGTGATATGGAGGTCTTAAAATGCCGTTTTCCCAGATTCTACGAAAAACCTTAGAAAAGATCTTCACGAGGACAGCAAACCTGAGAACTACAAAGACATCCATGACCAAATACATCTATCGTAAAGAGGACATCCACACTGTGAAGAGGAACATCGAATCAGCGTGGGACACATGTATTTGGAAAAGAGATAACTTACACCCAACAGAATTCTCACTGCACACAACACTAGATTTCATCCAAGCAGTACATGCTAATTGCAAAAGAATTCCGGTGGAGTAAGTATGTAACACGTCATTACACGGATAAGTCAATAGACAACACATAAAACATTTTCCTGACTTCACATTTACATGTGAAACATAAACTTTCACTTAAGAGAGAAGGGTATATCTGCCTTAGTAAAAGAAAGTCTCTTACTATGGTACAGACACCGTTCTACTCAAATCACCTGACATGTCATGTACATATGTAATTTTGATTACTAACCATTAGCAATAAGTTTACTAACACACAGGGACAGTTTAGTTAGTTTAGTAAGTTAGTACAGGGACAGATCTTTCTAAAATTTTCTTTGTAAATATTGTACATAGCAAAGGTCTATGGTTTAACCAATGGACTTACAAAAAATATAGGCTTACTTATTATTATTAACATTTCTAACATAGGCATAAGTGTACTAACCTATTCATACACTAACTAAATTTCAATATTAAAGCTAGGTAATCAAAGCAGCTCGGTTCATTGACAACCTCCCTCCACAGAAGATCCAGCCAACTGCCCCTTCCTCAAGATTCCAAACCTCCAACAGCTTTTGGAACTCAGCCAAAGCTAGAAAAACTATATCACCCCAATTCTGTATACTACAAATGCCCCTTTTCTTTTCAAATGTGCAACTAGCACCATTTTAATAGTTACTAAAGTCTAAGGGATTACTACTCTTATACTAAGCTAAATTCTTACTAAGCTCTTATCCCTAACTAAGTTTGCAAAATAATAAAAGGTTGCTATCTCCTAAACTATGCTACAACTAAATAAGCTAAAACTAAGACTGCAGATTAGAAGATTGTAGGTTCGACTCCTACCTGGACTTGCTAAGTGGGTAATCTCGATTACAGGTAGGCTGGGATTAAAGGAGATTTAGGGTATAATAGGACTGAAGTCAGGAATATAACACAGAAGGGAAACAGATCTTCAGGGAGAAGAGAAATTAAACTAAACAGACAAACACAGCAGGCTTACAGACTGGGACTTAGACTCAAATACAAGCTGAGGGAAATAGACTAGACTGAAATTAACAAACAGGCTTTAGTTAATTTCACAGGAAGGGACCTGTTTTGAAGTAACACCTTCCTTCAAGATGGATGCCCAGCTTCCCTCTAAGCCCAGAGTATGTTGTCTCTTTCCCCCTTCTTCCCTCTTGATAACTAACAGACAAATTACACTAATAGGGCTGTTGAAACACAAAAGGGTTTATTTTGTTTGAAGGATGTTTGTTAGGAAGGTGGATCAAAGGAAAGCCCTATCAGTTGTCTCAGGAACCTCAGGTGGGGAAGAGAAGCAAAGATGGAGTCTGAGTAAGGACCTGCCTTTAAACTCAGCTTTACTAAGTGCTATTGCTATCTAAAGGGAATAAATGATGACTGACTAACTATAACTAATGCTGTCAATTAGGTAACTCTTCACAGATTTAACTCCTCTATAATTACTCTCCTTATTAACTCCACAGACATATAAGGTAAGGGAGGGAAGGCAGGGATGGTATTAGGAAAGGAAGATATAAAGGGTTTATCTAAAATAATAATTTCTTAAGTAAATATATCAAAGCTAGGCTAAATTTCAATATTAAAGCTAGGTAATCAAAGCAGCTCAGCTCATTGACAACCTCCCTCCATGGAAGATCCAGCCAACTGCCCCTTCCTCAAGATTCCAAACCTCTAACAGCTTTTGGAACTCAGCCAAAGCTAGAAAAACCCCAATTCTGTATACTACACCTAGCTGCCTCTCAATTACTTTTTTTTAGTATTATTTTTATTGTTATGCAAACACACTTCCATATTGATCATTATTATAAAAGCAAACTCATTCATAACCAAATTCCATAGTAAAATCATATATACACTGACATGAAAGATGACTCCAAAGGTTCTTTCTCTGGAGGTAGATAGCACTCTCCTTCATGTCTTTTAGGATTGTTCCAGTTCATTGCATTGTTGAGAGAAGCCAAGTTTTCACAGATACTCATCATTCAATATTGCTGTTAATGTGTACAATGTTCTCTCAATTCTACTTTTTTCACTCTACATCAGCTCCTGAAGATCTTTCCAGATTTTTCTGAAATCATCTTGCTTATCATTTCTTATTGCACAATAGTATTCCATCACTAACATGTCCCACAATTTGTTCAACCATTCCCCAATTGATGGACATCCCCTCAGTTTCCATTTCTTTGCCACTACAAAAAGAGCTGCTATAAATATTTTTATACAAGTAGGTCTTTCCCCCCTTTTTAATATTTCTTTGGGATACAGACCCAAGAGTAGTATTACTGGATCACAGTTTTAGAGTCCTTTGGGCATAGTTCCAAATTGCCCTACAGAATGGTTGGATTGATTTACAACTCCACCAATAATGCATTAGTATTCCAATTTTGTCATGTCCCTTCCAACATTTACCACTTTACCGTCATATTGGCTAATCTGATAGGTGTGAGGTGATACCTGAGCATTGATTTTATTTGCATTTCTTTAATTAAGAGTGATTTTAGAATTTTTTCTTATGATTATTAATGGCTTTGATTTCTTCATCTGAAAATTGCTCATTCATATCCTTTGACCATTTGTCAATTGGGGAATGACTTGTATTCTTATAAATTACTCCAATATAAATTTGAGAAATTAGACTTTTATCGGAGATATTTGTTATAAATTTCCCCCCAGTTTGTTGTTTCCCTTCTAATCTTAATGACATTAGTTTTGCTTGTACAAAAACTTTTTACGTTAGTATAATCAAAATCATTCATTTTATATCTTATAACACTCTCTATCTTTTTTGGTCATAAATTCTTCCCTTCTCCAAAGATCTGCAGGTAAACTATTTTCTGTTCCCCTAATTTAGTTATAGTATCACTCTCTATACCTAAATCATATATCCATTTTGACCTTATCTTGGTATAGGGTGTGAGATATTGATCTATACTTACCTTCTGCCATATTGTTTTCTAATATTCCCAGCAGTTTTTGTTAAATAGTGAGTTCTTATTACAAAAGCTGGGGTCTTTGGGTTTATCAAATACTAGGTTGCTAAGGTAATTTATCCTGGTATATTGTGTTTCTAATCTACTTCATTGATCTACCATTTTATTTCTTAGCCATGCCAGATTGTTTCAATGATTGCTGTCAATTACTTTTTTTTTTTAACCCTTGTACTTCGGTGTATTGTCTCATAGGTGGAAGATTGGTAAGGGTGGGCAATGGGGGTCAAGTGACTTGCCCAGGGTCACACAGCTGGGAAGTGGCTGAGGCTGGGTTTGAACCTAGGATCTCCTGTCTCTAGGCCTGACTCTCACTCCACTGAGCTACCCAGCTGCCCCAATTACTTTTTTTTTTTTAACATTTATTAATATTCATTTTTAACATGGCTACATGATTCATGCTCCTCATTTCCCCTTCAACCGCTAAGACGCACCCCCCTCCCCCCCACCCATGGCTGACGCACATTTCCACTAGTTTTGTCATGTGTCCTTGATCAAGACCAATTTCCAAATTGTTGGTATTTGCATTGGTGTGGTAGTTTTGAGTCCACACCATCAATCATGTCCACCCTGACCCATGCGTTCAAGCAGTTGTTTTTCTTATATGTTTCCTCTCCTGCAGTCCTTCCTCTGAATGTGGGCAGCGTTCTTTACCATAGATCCCTCAGAATTGTCCTGGGTCATTGTATTGCTGCTGGTATAGAGGTCCATTACATTCAATTTTACCACAGTATATCAGTCTCTGTGTATAGAGTTCTTCTGGCTCTGCTCCTTTCGCTCTGCATCAGCTCCCGGAGGTCTCTCCAGTTCGCCTGGAACTCCTCCAGTTTATTATTCCTTTTAGCACAATAGTATTCCATCACCCGCATATACCACAGTTTGTTCAGCCATTCCCCAATTGAAGGACATACCCTCCTTTTCC
>NW_025390860.1:977-3547 GCF_016433145.1 Gracilinanus agilis | reverse complement strand
TGATATCCCCCCACCCATGGCCAACGCACATTTCCACTGGTTGTAACTTGTGTCCTTGTTCAGGGCCTATTTCCAAATTGTTGTTAGTTGCATTGGTGTGGTAGTTTTGAGTCTACATCCCCAATCATGTCTGCCTCAGCCCCTGCATTCAGGCAATTGTTTATCTTCTATGTTTCCTCTCCTGTAGATCTTCCTCTGAATGTGGGTAGTGTTCTTTACCCTAAATCCCTCAGAGCTGTCTTGTGTCATTGCATTGTTGCGGGTACAGAAGTCCATTACATTCGATTTTACCACAGTATATCAGTCTCTGTGTACAATGTTCTTCTAGCTCTGCTCCTTTTGCTCTGCATCAATTCCTGGAGGTCTTTCCAGTTCACCTGGAACTCCTCCAGTTTATTATTCCTTTTAGCACAATAGTATTCCATCACCAGCAGATACCACAATTTGTTCAGCCATTCTCCATTTGAAGGGCATACCCTCATTTTCCAATTTGTTGCCACCACAAAAAGCGCAGCTATGAGTATTTTCGTACAAGTCTGTTTATCTATGATCTCTTTGGGGTACAAACCCAACAATGGTATGGCTGGATCAAAGGGAAGGCAGTCTTTTATAGCCGTTTGAGCATGATTCCAAATTGCCAGCCAGAATGGCTGGATCAGTTCACAATTCCACCAGCAATGCATTAATGTCCCAATTTTGCCACATCCCCTCCAGCATTCATTACTCTTCCCTTCTTTCATTTTAGCCAATCTGCTAGGTGTGAGGTGATACCTCAGAGTTGTTTTGATTTGCATTTCTCTAATTATTAGAGATTTGGAACACTTTCTCATGTGCTTATTGATACTTTTGATTTCTTTACCTGAAAATTGCCTATTCATGTCTCTTGCCCATTTATCAATTGGGGAATGGCTTGATTTTTTATACAATTGCTTTAACTCCTTGTATATTTGAGTGATTAGACCCCTGTCAGAGTTTTTCGTTATAAAGATTTTTTCCCAATTTGTTGTTTCCCTTCTGATTTTGACTATATTGTTTTTGTTTGTACAAAAGCTTTTTAGCTTGATATAATCAAAACCATTTAATTTACATTTTATAATTTTCTCTAACTCTTGCTTGGTTTTAAATTCTTTCCTTTCCCAGAGATCTGATAAGTATACTATTCTGTGTTCACTTAACTTATTTATAGTTTCCCTCTTTATGTTCAAGTCATTCACCCATTCTGAATTTATCTTGGGTAGGGTGTGAGACGTTGATCTAAACCTAATCTCTCCCATATTGTTTTCCAAATTTCCCAGCAGTTTTTGTCAAATTGTGGATTCATGTCCCAAAAGTTGGGCTCTTTAGGTTTATCATACACTGTCTTGCTGACGTCATTAACCCCAGTCTATTCCACTGATTCTCCCTTCTATTTCTTAGCCAGTACCATATTGTTTTGATGACTACTGCTTTATAGTGTAGTTTAATATCTGGTACTGCTAGACCCCCTTCTTTCGCATTCTTTTTCATTATTTCCCTTGATATTCTTGATCTTTTGTTATTCCAAATAAAATTTGTTATAGTTTTTCCTAATTCAGTAAAGAAGTTTTTTGGTAATTTGATAGGTATGGCACTAAATAGGTAAGTTAATTTGGGTAGAATGTTCATTTTTATTATGTTAGCTCATCCTACCCATGAACAATTAATGTCTTTCCAATTGTTGAGATCCAGTTTTATTTGTTTGGAAAGTGTTTTGTAGTTGTTTTCGTATAATAGCTGTGTTTGTTTTGGTAGATAGATTCCTAAATATTTTATATTGTCTAGGGTGGTTTTAAATGGTGTTTCTCTTTCTACCTCTTGCTGCTCTAATGTGTTGGAAATATATAGAAATGCTGATGATTTATGTACATTTATTTTGTATCCTGCAACTTTGCTAAAGTTGTTGATTGTTTCTACTAGCTTCTTAGTTGATTCT
This sequence comes from Gracilinanus agilis, assembly GCF_016433145.1. Taxonomy (NCBI): domain Eukaryota; kingdom Metazoa; phylum Chordata; class Mammalia; order Didelphimorphia; family Didelphidae; genus Gracilinanus; species Gracilinanus agilis. The sequence goes on along the minus strand of NW_025390860.1, from coordinate 1,596 downwards.
CTAGGATTTTTTAAGTAGACCATCATATCATCTGCAAAGAGGGATAGCTTAGTCCCCTCATTGCCTATTTTGTACCTTCAATTTCTTTTTCTTCTCTAATTGCTATTGCTAGTGTTTCTAGTACTATGTTGAATAATAGAGGTGACAATGAGCATCCTTGTTTCACTCCTGATCTTATTGGGAAGGCTTCTAATTTATCCCCATTGCATATAATGCTTGTTGATGGTTTTAGGTATATACTGTTTATTATTTTTAGGAAAGGTCCTCCTATTCCTATACTTTTCAGTGTTTTCAATAGGAATGGATGCTGCATTTTGTCAAAGGCTTTTTCAGCATCTATTGAGATAATCATTAATTTTTGTTTGTTAGACTGTTGATATGGTCAATTATGTGGATGGTTTTCCTAATGTTGAACCATCCTTGCATTCCTGGTATAAATCCCACCTGATCATGGTGGATGATCTTCTTAATTACTTGCTGGAGTCTCTTTGCTATTATTCTATTTAAGATTTTTCATCTATGTTCATTAGGGAGATTGGTCTATAGTTTTCTTTCTCTGTTTTTGATCTCCCTGGCTTTGGGATCAGTACCATATTTGTGTCATAAAAGGAATTTGGTA
>NW_025390860.1:564-879 GCF_016433145.1 Gracilinanus agilis | reverse complement strand
GTATTCTATTTCTTCTGCTGTTAATCTAGGCAATTTATATTTTTGTAAATATTCATCCATATCTCCTAAATTGTTATATTTCTTGCCATATAATTGGGGGAAATAGTTCTTAATGATTGCCTTAATTTCCCCTTCATTAGAGGTGAGGTCTCCCTTTTCATCTCTAATACTGTCAATTTGGTTTTCTTCTTTCCTTTTTCTTATTAGATTGACCAGTACTTTGTCTATTTTATCTGTTTTTTCAAAATACAGCTTCTAGCCTTATTTATTAATTCAATAGTTCTTTTACTTTTGATTTTATTAATTTTCTCCCTT
>NW_025390860.1:0-488 GCF_016433145.1 Gracilinanus agilis | reverse complement strand
ATATGCACTCAAGGATATAAATTTCCCCCTGAGTACTGCCTTGGCTGCATCCTACAGAGTTTGATAGGATGTCTCATCATTGTCATTCTCTTCAATGAAATTGTTGATTATTTCTATGATTTCTTCTTTGACTAATTGGTTTTGGAGAATCATATTATTTAATTTCCAATTACTTTTTGATTTGCCTGTCCAGGTGCCCTTACTAATTATTATTTTTATTGCATTATGATCTGAGAAGGTTATATTTAATATTTCTGCTCTTTTGTATTTGTTTGCAATGTTTCTATGCCCTATTACATGGTCAATCTTTGTGAATGTACCATGTGCAGCTGAAAACAAGGTGTATTCCTTTTTGTCCCTATTTATTTTTCTCCACATATCAATACTTTTCCAGGACTTCATTCACCTCTCTTACCTCTTTCTTATTTAATTTTTGGTTTGATTTATCTAGATCTGACAGAGGAATATTTAGATCTCCCACTATTATG
>NW_025390859.1:0-9475 GCF_016433145.1 Gracilinanus agilis | reverse complement strand
GATAATATTAAGAGAAATGGGAAAAGATACAAAATGAGGTAAACTTATATTTCATAAAGAAGGGCATGGTGGGAACAGAGAAGAAGAAAAATGGCAGAGTAAAAAGGTTGGAGAGCAGAAATACTTTAGTCATACATGCATTGAAATGGAATCAAAGAGGGAAGAACAGAGAATTTATTTGTGCCCTATAGAGAAGTAGAAAGTATCAATTGAACTGGTAGGGAGGGAAACAACACTAGGGAGGGAGAGTGTGAGGGGGTAACTCAAAAAGACCCTAAAGAAAATTAAGAGGGGAATAAGAAGGGAGGGGGGAGAAAGGGAAGTAAAATAAGGGTGGGGATTAGGGGAAATGATTAAAAACAAAACACTGGTATAGAAGGAAATAGTGAAAGAAGAAAGGACAGGACAAGGAGAGGAAATCAAAATATTAGGGAATACACAGCTGGTAATGATAAATTTGAATGTGAATGGGATGAACTCGCCCATAAAACAGAAGCAAATAGCAGAATGGATTATAAATGAAAATCCTACTATATATTGTCTTCAAGAAACACACATGAGGCAGGTAGACACACACAGAGTAAAGCTTAAAGGTTGGAACAAAATATATTGGGCATCAACTGAGAAAAAGAAGACAGAAGTTGGAATCATGATATCTAACAAAGAAAAAGTAAAAATAGATCTAGTTTAAAAAGATAGGGAAGGTAATTATGTCCTGATAAAAGGCAACATTGTCTAATAAGGAAATATCCGTACTTAACATGGATGCGCCAAATGGTATAGAATCCAAATTTCTAAAGGAGAAAATTAGGGGAGCTTAAGGAGAAAATAGATAATAAAACTATACTAGTAGGAGACTTGATCCTTTCTCTATCAGATCTAGATGAATCAAACCAAAATATAAATAAGAAAGAGGTAAGAGAAATGAACAGAACCTTAGAAAAATTGTAGTTAATATATATTTGGAGAAAAATAAATAGGGACAAAAAGCAATACACCTTCTTTTCAGCAGTACATGGTAAATTCACAAAGATTGACCATGTACTAGGACATAAAAACATAGCAAACAAATGCAAAAAAGCAGAAATAATAAATGCAATTTTTCAGATCATAATGCAATAAAAATAGTTATTAGCAAGGTAGAGGGAGAGGCAAACCAAAAATTAATTGGAAATTAAATAATATGATTCTCCAAAATCAGTTAAAGAACAAATCATAGAAACAATTTATTTCATTGAAGAGAAAGACTACTATGAGACATCCTACCAAAATATGTGGGATGCAGCCAAAGCAGTACTCAGGGAGAAACTTATATCTTTGAGAGCATATATTAACAAATTAGGGAGGGCAGAAGTCAATGAATTGGGCAATGCAACTTAAAAAACTTGAAAGTGACCAAATTAAAAATCCCCAGATGAAAACTAAATTAGAAATCCTAAATATTAAAGAAGAAATTAATAAAATTAAAAGTCAAGGAAATATTGAATTAATAAATTAGAATAGAAGCCAATACTATGAAAAAAACAAATAAAATCAACAAAGTACTGGTCAATCTAATCTAATAAAAAATCTAATAAATCTAATTAAAAAACAAATTAAAAGTATCAAAGATGAAAAAGGAGACTCACCTCTAATGAAGAGGAAATTAAGGCAATCATTAAAAACTGTTTTACCCAATTATAAGGCAATAAATATAGAAATCTAGGAGATATGGGTGAATATTTACAAAAATATAAATATAAGATTAACAGAAGAAGAAATAGAATACCTAAATAATCCCATATCTGAAACAGAAATTGAACAAGCCATAAAAGATCCCTCTAAGGAAAAATCCCCAGGGCCTGATGCATTGACAGTTAGGATAACAAGGGTTCTGGCTGCATCTACATTGAAGTACAGGAAAGTATGGAATACAATATTCTGGAAAGCAAGAGAGGTAGGTCTATAACTAAGAATTAACTATCCAGCAAAATTGAATATATTATTGCAGGGGAAAAGTATGGTCATTCAACAAAACTGAAGACTTCCAAGCATTCATAAAGAAAAAAACAGACTTAAGCTGGGAGTTTGCTGCTCAAACACAGAATTCATGAGAATCAACATAAGGTAATTAAGAGAGTGTGTGTGGGGAAGGAAACAAGACAAAACAAACAAAAAAAACTTTTCTTTAAGGGACCCAATAAGCTCAATCAACTTATTATTTTTTAAATTTTAAACATTTATTAATATTCATTTTTAACATGGTTACATGATTCATGCTCCTACTTTCCCTTTCTCCCCCCACATTCCCCCCACCCATAGCCAACACACATTTCCACTGGTTTTATCATGAAGCTCAATCAACTTATATCCCTTTAAGAAAATTATTATCAACAACAATCAACTAAAAAGCTAGTAGAAATAATCAACAACTTTAGCAAAGTTGCAGGATATAAAACAAAAGCACATAAATCATCAGCATTTCTATATATTTCCAACAAATCACAGCAGCAAGAGGTAGAAAGAGAAACACCATTTAAAATTACCCTAGGCAATATAAAATACTTAGGAATCTATCTACCAAAACAAATGCAGGAATTATATGAACATAACTACAAAACACTTTCCAAAAAGTAAAACTAGATCTAAACAATTGGAAAAACATTGAGTGCTCATGGGTAGGACGAGCTAACATAATAAAAATGACCATTCTACCCAAATTAATTTACTTATTTAGTACCATACCTATCAAACTACCAAAAACCTTTTTTACTACATTAGAAAAAAAACTATAACAAAGTTTATTTGGAAGAACAAAAGATCAAGAATATCAAGGGAAATAATGAAAAAAAAACATGAAGGAAGGTGGCTTAGCAGTACCAGATATTAAGTTATACTATAAAGCAGTGGTCATCAAAACAATATGGTATTGGCTAAGAGATTGAAGGGAGGATCAGTGAAATAGACTTTGAGTAAGTGATGTCAGCAAGACAGTGTATGATAAACCCAAATAGCCCAACTTTTGGGACAAAAATCCACTATTTGACAAAAACTGCTGAGAAAATTGGAAAACAATATGGGAGAGATTAGGTTTAGATCAACATCTCACACCATACACCAATATAAATTCAGAATAGGTGAAAGACTTAAATAGAAAGAAGGAAACTATAAACAAGTTAAGTGAATAGTATACTTGTCAGATCTGTGGGAAAGGAAAGACTTTAAAACCAAGCAAGAGTTAGAGAAAATTACAAAATGTAAATTAAATGGTTTTGATTATATTAAACTAAAAAGCTTTTGTACAAACAAAAACAATGTAGTCAAAATCAGAAGGGAAACATCAAACTGGGAAAAAAATCTTTATAACAAAAAATTCTGACAGAAGTCTAACTACTCAAATATACAAGGAGCTAAATCAATTGTATAAAAAATCAAGCCATTCCCCAATTAATAAATGGGCAAGGGACATGAATAGGCAATTTTCAGATAAAGAAATCAAAAATATCAATAATCACATGAGAAAGTGTTCTAAATCTCTATTAATTAAAGAAATGCAAATCAAAACAACTCTGAGGTACCACCTCACACCTAGCAGATTGGCTAAAATGAGAGCAGGGGAGAGTAATGAATGTTGGAGGGGATGTGGCAAAACTGGGACATTAATGCACTGTAAATTATTCTCAAAAGAATTTAAACTTTACATTATAGATTACAAAACATACATTTTCTTCTAAGATTTATACAATTCCCCATGAAATTACTCCTAAAAGAGTTAAATATACATATATTTTTACATTATCGAATTTTAAAAAACTTAACAGATATCCCATCCCCCTGAGGGAAATATTAATCACCTTTTTCCTTAAAAAGGGTCCCTCAGGTCAGCTAAGGATGGCAAAATACAAAGAATAAAATTCAAGAAAAAAGAAGAAAAAATTAACTTGTGAATGAAATGTAAAATGTGCAAAAATCTGGGGAAAATAAACTTAGACCTTTGAATGAAGGTCTAATTAAAGTGAATTCAGCAGTGTGCAATTACCCATTCAGGGCCAGGACTTAAGGAAAATGTCTCTCTCTGATCTGGCTATCAGCTTTACAGGGAAGTGAGCCAAATAAATAACCAATCTTAGGTGCTTTCTAGGAATCTAAGTCGAGGGGACCCATGTCCTCTAAAGTTTTAGAAAAGACTGGAACTCCAGGCCTCAAACCCCAATTTCCAAGCCCTAAAGTATTGGCATAGAACTGCTGCAATTATGCAGATCTTAGTCAAGTCTCTGACCATGTGCTTTCTTTAGCACGATTAACAGCTCTCATGTCCCCTTTTTCGTAGAATCAGACAGAAAGGCATTTAATCACAGTCCTATAGGCTCAGGTATTTGCTGTAGAATCAGAAAAAGGATAAATAATGATTATATATGTACTTCCAGTACAAGATGAGAAAAGGAAAAAATCAATTGCTCAGGAAAATACCCATGTGTAGAGTCTGTGTGGGTTGCCTAATTTAGGTCTTTAGAGAAACACGTGGAAGGCTAGAATGCAGGCCATTACCAAGCCAAGAGAGGGGGTAGCGGGGACAATATCAAATCCTAAGGAGCAGTGGTGGAAGTCTCCAAAGATCTCGGCAAAAGTGGCAGGTCATCTCTGTTGGGGCTCTGGGTTCTGGAATTGGCAGAATTAGCAGCATCAGCGGCAAGAAAAGCATCACGGAGATCACAGGGACTGGAGTGCTGGCAGGCTTGCGGTCAGGAAGCGGTGGAATGGAGATCAACGGCAGAGGCACACTGGCTGGGCTACTGCATTTTAGTTTAAAGCCAAAAGCCCGAATCGGCTGGCCTGACCTCCCTCCCAAGGTGGTTTGGGCTGGACTGGCTGGCTGAGTCCCGCCTGAGGCAAAAACGTGCTGTTGCTTTTAGCAAAAGCATGGCAAGGAAAGGCATTTTTCTTTTTAAAAAAAGCGCTCAAAAGAGCTGAGCCAGATGGCCAAAAGGCAGGCATGGCTATCGTTTCTGAAAGGCTATCTGGAAAATTGAAAATTCGATTTCCAAACTTCATAATGCCTCCATAATTATAAGGATAAAATATGATAAAGGCTGCTATAATAATATAAATTAGTTTTTTAATTAAAGCCATGCTGATAGATAAAGTTATTAGACCACGTGCTTGTAAGCATTCAAAACTTGCTGCCTAGCCATAATTGTCTCCCGTCTCCTCCCGAGTCTGCTGGCCAAGAGGCCACTCCCCCCTAACCCAGGAGATTTAAACTCTTTTCTGCGTGGAGACGTAGGTGTCCCCATGCCCAAAGAACCAGAAACGGAAACCCATTGGACCACGGGAAATGTAGTTTGACAATTTCCACATGTCCATAGAAAATATATATACTTTTAGATGACATCTCCCAAATTTCACTTTTACAATGTTTGTATGTATGTATATATATATATATATATATATATATAAAAATATATGTATATATATATATATATAAAACTAGAGGTAAAAAAAGGAGATAATATTAAGAGAAAGGGGAAACCAGAGAAAATGGAGTAATTTATATTTCATAAATAAGTACATGGGATGAACAGGGGAGAAGACCAATACAAAAGAAGGGTAAAGAGGGTGGAGAAAGGAAATACTTAATTTGTAAGTGCATTGAAATTAACTCAAAGAGGGAAGAACTATTAGATCCACTGGGGCAGAGAATTGATTCATGCCGTATAGAAAAGTAGAGGGGTAACAAACAGATTTGTGGGGAGGGAAGCAATACTAGGGAGGGAGAGGGCTTGGGGTGCCACAACATAGCTTTAAAGAACAATAAGAGGGGAATAAGAAGGGGCGGGGGATAAAGGGAATTACAACAAGGGAGGGGATTAGGGAAACTGATTAAAAACAAAGCACAGGTATAGAAGGAAACAGTGAAAGAAGAAAGGACAGGACAAGGAGAGAGAATAAAAATGTCTTGGAATACACAGTTGATAACTATAACTCTGAATGTGAATGGAATGAACTTGCCCATGAAATGGAAGCAAATAGAAGAGTGGATTTGAAACCGAAATCCTACCCTATGTTGTCTACAAGAAACACACATGAGCCAGGCAGACATACATAGAGTAAAAATGAAAGGATGGAGCAAAATCTATTGGGCTCCAAATGAGAAAAAGAAAGCAGAGGTTGCCATCATGATTTCTGACAGAGCCAAAGTAAAAATAGATCTGGTTAAAAGAGACAGTGAAAGTAATTATATCCTAATAAAAGGCAGTATAAAAAATGAAGAAATATCAGCACTCAACTTTTGTTCACCCAAAGGTATAGCATTGAAATTTCTAAAGGAAAAGCTAGTGGACCTCAAGGTCAAACTAGATATCAAAACAATACTAGTGGGGGACCTCAACCTTCCCCTATCAGACCTAGATAAATCAAACCAAAAAATAAATAAGAAGGAGATAAGAGAGGTGAATGAAATCCTAGAAAAATTAGAGTTAATAGATATATGGAGAAAAATAAATAGAGACAAAAAAAAAATAGGGACACCTTCTGTTCAGCAGCACATGGAACATTTACAAAGATAGACCATGTCCTAAGGCATAGAAACATGGCAAACAAATGTATAAAAACAGAAATAATAAATGCAACCTTATCATATCATAATGTAATAAAAATAGTTATTAATAAGAATACATGGAGAGGCAAACCAAAAACTAATTGGAAGTTAAATAATATGATTCTCCAAAATAATTTAGTGAAAGAACAAATCATAGAATCAATTAATAATTTCATGGAAGACAATGACAATGAAGAGACTTCTTACCAAAACCTATGGGATACAACCAAAGCAGTTCTAAGGGGAAAAATTATATCACTGAGTGCATATATTAACAAATTAGGGAGAGCAGAGATTAATAAGTTGGGCATGCAACTTAAAAAAGTAGAAAGTGAACAAATTAAAAATATCCAGATAAAAACTAAATTAGAAACACTAAAAATCAAGGGAGAAATAAATAATTGAAAGTAAAAGAACTATTGAATTAATAAATAAGACTAGAAGCTGATATTTTGGGAAAAAAGGTAAAATAGACAAAATACTGGTAAATCTAATTAAAAAAAGGAAAGAAGAAAACCAAAATAACAGTATCAAAGATGAAAAGGGAGACCTCACCTCTAATGAAGAGGAAATTAAGGCATCATTAAAAACTATTTTGCCCAATTATATGGCAATAAATATAGCAATCTAGGTGATATGGATGAATATTTACAAAAATATACATTGCCTAGATTAACAGCAGAAGAAATTGAATACTTAAATAATTCAATATCAGAAAAAGAAATTGAACAAGCCATCAAAGAACTCCCTAAGAAAAAATTGCCAGGTCCTGATGGATTCACAAGTGAATTCTCTCAAACATTCAAAGAGCAACTAAACCCAATACTATACAAATTATTTGATATAATAAACAAAGAAGGAGTCCTACCAAATTCCTTTTATGACACAAATATGGTACTGATTCCAAAGCCAGGTAGATCAAAAACTGAGAAAGAAAACTACAGACCAATCTCCCTAATGAATATTAACATGAAGGGCAATTCTGAGGGATTTATGGAAAAAAACTCTACCCACATTCAGAGGAAGAACTACAGGAGTGGAAACACAGAAGAAAAACAACTGCATGAACACATAAACTAATGTGGACCTGATTGGGGATATAGACTCAAAATGACCACACCAATGCAACTATCAAAAATTTGGAAATAGGTCTTGATTGATGACACATGTTAAAACCAGTGGAAATGTCTGCTATGGGGGTGGGTGAGGAGGTCGGGGGTGAAGGAGAAAGTAAGAACATGAATTATGTAACCATGGATAACTTTTCTAAAAAATAAAAAAAATTATTTAAAAATTAACATAATACAAGAAGCAATTAGAACAAATTTATCTAAATTGGGAGAGAGGTTTTGGGATCTTAGTACACAGAAGGGGAGATCAAGAGCAATTTCTTGATACTAGGAGGTTTTGCTAAAAAAATTTGAAAGATAAGGTATCAATGCCTCATACAAAGGCTAGGCAAGGGAGAAAGAGTTCATCTTGGACATAGTATGTGCTTGACTGCTCAGAGTATCAGAAGTGGGACAAGAAGAAGAGAAGGTAAGACATGGCAGCTTTCTATTTTTTTCTTGCTAACTAGGCATTAAATTCTCTTGTAAATCTGCTTCTGAAGGAATACAAATTCTGTCAAATTAGAAATGTAACTTTTCTTTAAAATTGTACACTTTTATAATAACAATTTATATTCATAATTTATATTTTCATTTATATATTCATTCATTGATTCATTTTTTATTTTGTTTATACCTTCTAATTTTCAGTGGTACCTTGAAAGTCCTACCTCTTCATTGTAATTCCAATCTCTAATTTGTAAAATTAGACAACATGAAATATATAGTGTATAGATAGCTGACCTTAGAGACACAAAAACCTAGGTTTGAGTTGTGACTAACACAAAAATATTTAATTTGTAAACCTGGGTAAGTCATTTATTTTTCCACAAGTTTCCAACAGGCCTCTAAGACTATAAATTGTAGCTTCTCATTGATAGAAGGAGTTTCTCTCTGAGGGTAGCCTATTCCAGTGAAAGCAAAGGTGAAGGATTAAAAAGTAATAGAGATGAGGTTCTGGGTTAAGATGGCAGCAGAGTAAGAAGCAGCTCTTAACCTCTCCTGACCGAAACATACAAAACTCCTCAAGGGGACATAAAAACAAGTCCAGACGAATGGAGGAACCCCACAACAGGGCACAGCGTGGAAGGTACGTGGAATCGAGACATTTCCTGGCTATAAAGGGCTCCCACTCAATCGCAGGCTGAGCAACCGCCCCACCCCCACCCCCTCCACACTCATCTATAGCTCCGAACCCAGCTAAAAAGAAATAGGGCAAGTTTGGGGCACCCATCGAGTCATCAGCAGCTCTGGGACCTGTTCCTGAGAGCAGCAAGACTTAGGACCCCATTAAGTCAAAAAAAGCACGCGAAATCTGAGCGCGCGGGAGCAGGACGCTGGGCGCAGAGAGCCGGCTGAGGAGAGGCGTGGGTGGAGGCAGAACTAAGCCTAAGTGGGGAACCAGTGCAGACGGGTATACGACTGTGGAAGCAGCGCCCTGAGACTTGTAAAGAAACCTCCAGCAGAGGATCAAGCAAGAGGGCCCACCAGGGGGCTTGACCTTGGAAAAAACCAGAACTCAGACCTCAGGAGCCAATAGATTGCGAACAGACACTGAGCCCGAGGATAAAGCTGAGAAGCTGCTGGGCTAATGATGGCTACTCAGCATCAGGAGGTTCAGAAGAGAAAGAATAATAACAAAAAGAAGAAGTCTTTAACACTCGACAGCTTTTACACAGAGAAAATCCAGACAACCGAGCAAACAGAGGAGGAGAACAAACAAGCATCCGGACCCTCCTCAAATAAGGAAAACTCCTCACAAGCTATGGAAGAGTTCAAAACTGAGATT
>NW_025390858.1:0-9827 GCF_016433145.1 Gracilinanus agilis | reverse complement strand
TTGAGTAATTAGACCCCTGTCAGAGTTTTTTGTTATAAAGATTTTTTTCCCAATTTGTTGTTTCCCTTCTGATTTTGACTACATTGTTTTTGTTTGTACAAAAGCTTTTTAGCTTAATATAATCAAAACCATTTAATTTACATTTTGTAATTTTCTCTAACTCTTGCTTGGTTTTAAAATCTTTCCTTTCCCAGAGATCTGACAGGTATACTATTTTGTGTTCACTTAACTCATTTATAGTTTCCCTCTTTATATTCAAGTTATTCACCCATTCTGAATTTATCTTGGTGTAGGGTGTGAGATGTTGATCTAGACCTAATCTCTCCCATATTGTTTTCCATATTTCCCAGCAGTTTTTGTCAAATAGTGGATTCATGTCCCAAGAGTTGGGATCTTTGGGTTTATCATACACTGTCTTGCTGACATCATTAACCCCAAGTCTATTCCACTGATCCTCCTTTCTGTCTCTTAGCCAGTACCATACCATTTTGATGACTGCTGCTTTAGAGTACAGTTTAATATTTGGTACTACTAGGCCCCCTTCCTTCACATTTTTTCATTATTTCCCTTGAAATTCTTGATCTCTTGTTATTCCAAATGAAATTTGTTATAGTTTTTCCTAATTCAGTAAAGAAGTTTTTTTGGTAATTTGATAGGTATGGCTCTAAATAGGTAAATTAATTTGGGTAGAATGGTCATTTTTATTATGTTAGCTCATCCTACCCATGAGCAATCAATGGCTTTCCAATTGTTGAGCTCCAGTTTTATTTGTTTGGGAAGTGTTTTGTAGTTGTTTTCGCATAATTGCTGTGTTTGTTTTGGTAGGTAAATTCCCAAGTATTTTATATTGTCTAGGGTGATTTTAAATGCTATTTCTCTTTCTACCTCTTGCTGCTCTAATGTGTTGGAAATATATAGAAATGCTGATGATTTATGTGCATGTGTTTTGTATCCTGCAACTTTGCAAAAGTTGTTGATTATTTCTACAAGCTTCTTAGTTGATTCTCTAGGATTTTTTAAGTAGACCATCATATCATCTAAAAAGAGTGATAGCTTAGTCTCCTCATTGCCTATTTTGATACCTTCAATTTCTTTTTCTTCCCTAATTGCTTCTGCTAGTGTTTCTAGTACTATGTTGAATAGTAGAGGTGATAATGGGCATCCTTGTTTTACTCCTGATCTTATTGGAAAGGCTTCTAATTTATCCCCATTGCATATAATGATTGTTGATGGTTTCAGGTATATACTGTTTATTATTTTTAGGAAAGGTCCTTCTATTCCTATGCTTTCCAGTGTTTTCAATAGGAATGGATGCTGTATTTTGTCAAAGGCTTTTTCAGCATCTATTGAGATGATCATGTGATTTTTGTTTGTTAGACTGTTGATATGGTCAATTATGTGGATGGTTTTCCTAATGTTGAACCATCCTTGCATTCCTAGTATAAATCCCACCTGATCATGTTGGATAATCTTCTTAATTACTGGCTGGAGTCTCTTTGCTAATATTCTATTTAAGATTTTTGCATCTATGTTCATTAGGGAGATTGGTCTATAGTTTTCTTTCTCTGTTTTTGATCTCCCTGGCTTTGGAATCAGTACCATATTTGTGTCATAAAAGGAATTTGGTAGGACTCCTTCTTTGCTTATAATATGTAATAATTTGTATAGAATTGGGATTAGTTGCTCTTTGAATATCTGATAGAATTCACCTGTGAATCCATCAGGTCCTGGTGATATTTTCTTAGGGAGTTCATTGATGGCTTGTTAAATTTTTCTTTCTGATATGGGATTATTTAGGTATTCTATTTCTGCTGTTTATCTAGGAAATTTATATTTTTGTAAATATTCATCCATATCTCCTAAATTGTTATATTTGTTGGCATATAATTTGGCAAAATAGTTTTTAATGATTGCCTTAATTTCCCCTTTATTAGAGTTGAGGTCTCCCTTTTCAAGTTTGATACTGTCAATTTGGTTTTCTTCTTTCCTTTTTTTAGAAGATTGACCAGTACTTTGTCTATTTTATCTGTTTTTTCAAAATACCAGGTTCTAGTCTCATTTATTAATTCAATAGTTCTTTTACTTTCGATTTTATTAATTTCTCCCTTAATGTTTAGTATTTCTAATTTAGTTTCCATCTGGGGGCTTTTAATTTGCTCACTTTCTAATTTTTTGAGTTGTATACCCAATTCATTAATCTCTGCCCTGCTTAATTTGTTAATATGTGCACTCAAGGATATAAATTTCCCCCTGAGTACTGCCTTGGCTGCATCCCACAGAGTTTAGTAGGATGCCTCATCATTGTCATTCTCTTCAATGAAATTGTTAATTGTTTCTATGATTTCTTCTCTGACTAATTGGTTTTGGAGAATCATATTGTTTAATTTCCAATTGGTTTTTGATTTGCCTGTCCAGGTGCCCTTACTAATTATGATTTTTATTGCATTATGATCTGAGAAGGTAACATTTATTATATCTGCCCATTTGCATTTGTTTGCAATGTTTCTATGCCCTATTACATGGTCAATCTTTGTGAATGTACCATGTGCAGCTGAAAAGAAGGTGTATTCCTTTTTGTCCCTATTTATTTTTCTCCATATTTCCATTAAATCTAATTTTTCTAGCACTTCATTCACCTCTCTTACCTCTTTCTTATTTATTATTTGGTTTGATTTATCTAGATCTGAAAGAGGAATATTTAGATCTCCCACTATTATGGCTTTACTGTCTATTTCCTTCTTGAGCTCTGCCAGTTTCTCCTTTATGAATTTGGATGCTATATCACTTGGTGCATACATATTGAGCAGTGTTATTTCCTCATTGTTTATACTGCCTTTAATCAGGATGTAATGACCTTTCTTGTCTTTTTTAATCATATCTATTTTTACTTTGGCTTTGTCAGAAATCATAATAGCTTCTCCTGCCTTCTTTTTCTCATTTGATGCCAAAAAGATTTTGCTCAAGCCCTTAACCTTAAATTTGTGTATGTCCATCTGCCTCATATGTGTTTCTTGTAGACAACATATGGTAGTATTTTGGTTTCTGATCTACTCTGCTATTTGCTTCCATTTTATGAGCAAGTTCATCCCATTCACATTCAGAGTTATAATTATCAGTTGTGCATTCACTGACATTTATGTATCCTCCCGTAGTCCTACCCCTTCTTCTTACACTATTTTCTTTTAAACCAGTGGTTTGCTTTGAGCTGGTATCCCTTATCCCCTCCTTTGATTAACTTCCCTTTCTACACCCTCCCTTGTTATCCCCCTCTTTTTATTTTTAAAGGCTTAATGAATTCCCTCCCCCTTCTTCTCCCCTCCCTTTTTTGACCTCCCCTCTCCCCTGCTCCCCTTGGTTTATCCCTTCTGACTTTCTCAGTAGGGTGAGAAAGAGTTTTTTATTCCAATGGATAATATAGCTACTCTTCCCTCTCCGAGTTGATTACACTGAGAGTAAGGTTTAAATTTTACCTCTTAATGCTCTATTCCTCTCTTTCTTATTATAGTATTTGTCTGCTCCCCTTCCCATGCCCTCTTTGTATGTAATAGAATATCCTATTTTTCTTATTCACTCAAGTTTCTCTTGGTGTCCCCTACTATTCACCCTCCTCTTTCCCACCCACCCATGTCATCTTAGACCATTTAGTATCCCACCATCTCCCTATGAATTATTCTTCTGATTGCTATAATAGTGAATACTATAATAGTGAATAGAGTTCACTACTGAGAATTATACATAGCATTTCTCCAAATAGGAATACAGATAATTAGATCTTATTGAAGCCCTTAAAGAGGCAAATTTAAAAATTTATGAGTTTTCTTTCTTTCCCCTCTGTTTCTTATTTACCTTTTCATGTTTCTCTTGATTTTTGTGGTTGGATATCAAACTTTCCATTTAGTCCTGGTCTCTTCTTTGAAAATACTTGGAAATCTTCAATTTTGTCGAATGCCCATACTTTCCCCTGGAAGTATATAGTTAGTTTTGATATATATATTTTTATTTTTAAACCCTTAACTTCTGTGTATTGACTTATAGGTGGAAGAGTGGTAAGGGTAGGCAATGGGGGTCAAGTGACTTGCCCAGGGTCACACAGCTGAGAAGTGTCTGAGGCCTGATTTGAACCTAGGACCTCCCGTCTCTAGGCCTGGCTCTCAATCCACTGAGCTACCCAGCTGCCCCCTATATAGTTAGTTTTCATGGGCAGTTGATCTGTGGTTGAAGACCCAGATCTCTTGCCTTTCTGAATATCATATTCCAAGCCTTGTGGTCTTTTAGCATGGAGGCTGCCAGATCCTGTGTGATCCTGATTGGTGCTCCTTGATATTTGAATTGTCTCTTTCTGGCTTCTTGTAAGATTTTTTATTTTACTTGGAAGCTCTTGAATTTGGCTATTATATTCCTGGGTGTTGTCCTTTCTGGGTCCAGTGTAGAGGGTGATATATGGATCCTTTCAATGTCTATATTGCCTTCTTATTTTAGAACTTCAGGACAATTTTGCTGAATAATTTCTTTAAGTATGGAGTCCAAGTTTCTATTATTTTCTGCTTTTTCTGGAAGACCAATGATTCTTAAATTGTCTCTTCTAGACTGGTTTTCTTGGTCTGTCACTTTCTCATTGAGATATTTCATGTTTCCTTCTATTTTATCAGTGTTTTGACTTTGTTTTATTTGTTCTTGCTGTCTTGAGAGATCATTAGCTTCTAATTGCTCAATTCTAGCCTTTAGGGACTGGTTTTCATCTATAATCTTTTGGTTTTCCTTTTCCATCTGGTCATTTTTGGTGTTCAATTTGCTTATCACAGTTCATTTGATTTCTGAGCCTCACTTTCCAATTGCGAAATTCTGCCTTTTAAATTTTATTTTCTTGCCAGATCTCTTCCATCTTCCTCATCATCTCATATTTGAACTCTTCAATAGCTTTTGACCAGTTTTCATTATTTTGGGAATGTTTGTATATGATTTCTTGTTTGTTCTTCTCTGTTGTCTGGATTTTCTCTGTGTAAAAGTTGTCGAGTGTTTCAGAGTTCTTCTTGATAATCTTTCTCTTCTGGGGTTCTCAATTTTGGCTTGCCATTGTTGTTAGCCCAGCGCCTTCTCAGCTTTATTCTCACACTCAGGGTCTGTCTTCGCTCTCTAGGCTCCCGAGTTCTCAGTTCTCGTTGTTCTCGGGGTCGAGCCTCCTAGTTGTCCCTGGTCTGCCCCTCTGCCTGTGGCTCCTTCAGCAGTCTCGGCTGCTTCCACAGCCGAGTTCCCATCTGCACAGGGCCCTCACTCGAGGTCCAAGCCTGAGCTCTAGATCCTTGTCCATGCCTAGGGCAATGTCTTCACCCGCGCAGGCACTCAGGAAAGTCCATGCGCATTCTTTAGCCTCTTGGGGTCCTAAGTCTTGCTGCTCTCAGGAACAAGTCCTGGAGCTGCCAGTGACTTAATGAGTGCCTCAAATCTGCTTTAACTATTGTGGGCTGGCCTTGGCACTGTGAGTGGTGTTGGGGGGTGGGTGAGGGGCTTCTTCTTGCGTTTTAGTGAGAGCTGTTTCACCCCTTTATAGCTTGGAAATGCCCCGATTCTGCATACCTTCAATGCTGCGCCCTGTTGTGGGGTCCCTGCATTTGTCTGGATTCGTTTTATGTCCCCTTGAGGAGTCCTGTATGCTTCTGTTAGGAGAGATAGAGCAGCTGCTCCTTACTCTGCCGCCATCTTAACCAGAAGTCCATTCCCAGATTGTTTTGATGGTCATTGCTTTATAGTAAAGTTTAAGATCTGATACTTTTTTTCACATTTTTTTAATTCGTTCCTCTGATATTCTTGGTCTTTTGTTCTTCCAAATGAACGCTGTTATAATTTTTCCTAATTTTATAAAAATAACTTGATAGTTTTATAGGTTTGGCATTGAATAAACAAATTAACTTAGGCAGAATTATAATTTTTGTTATATTGGCTTGTCCTACCCATGAACAATTAATGTTTTTACAATTGTTTAGATCTAGTTTTATTTGTTTAAAATGTATTTTGTAGTTGTATTCATAAGGATACCTGAATTTCTTTTGGCAGATAGTTTCCCAAATATTTTATATTGTCTAGAATGATTTTAAATGAAGTTTTTCATTTTAATTCTTGCTGATTTTTCTTGGAAATATATAGAAATGCTGATGATTTATGTGGATTTATTTTGTATCCTGCATATTTACTGAAGTTATTAATTATTTCTACTAGCTTTTAGTTGATTTTCTAGGATTCCCTAAGTATGCCATCATATCATCTACAAAGAGTGATACTTTAGTTTCCTCGTTGCCTACTGTATTAATCCCTTCAATTTCTTTTTTTTCTAAGTGCTATAACGAGCACTGCTAACACAATATTAAATAATAGTGGTGATAATGAGCCATCCTTGCTTCACACTTGGACTTATTTGGAAGGCTTCTAATTTATCCACATTACAGATGATACTTGCTAATAATTTTAAACGAATACTGTTGATTATTTTGAGGAAAGGCCTCTTTCCCATCATACTTTCTAATGTTTTCAATAGGAATGGGTGTTTTATTTTGTAGAAGGTTTTTTCTACATCTATTGAGATAATCATACGATTTCTAATAGTTTGGTTGTTTATATGGTCAATTATGTGAATGGTTTTCCCAATATTAAACCAACCTTACATTCCTGGTATAAATCCCACTTGGTCAAATAATCCTTGTAACAACTTGCTGTACTCTGCTAGAATTTTATTTATTATTTTTGCGTGTATGTTCATTAAGGAGATTGGTCTATTCGCTTTCTTTCTCTGTTTTTGGTCTTCCTGGCTTGGGAATCAAAACCATATTTTTGTCATGAAATGAATTTGGTAATATTCTTTCTTTGCTTATTTTATCAAATAGTTTTTATAGTATTGGGATTAGTTGTTCTTTAAACATTTGATAGAATTCACTTGTGAATCCATCTGACCCTGGAGATATTTTTCATAGGGAGTTCAATTTTTTTTTCTGATATCGAATTATTTAAATATTCTATTTCCTGTTTTGTTAATCTGTGCAATTTATATTGTAAATATTTGTCTATTTTACCTAGATTGTCATATTTTTGTCATATAATTGGGCAAAATAGTTCTTAATAAATCCCTTAATTTCCTCTTCCTTAGAGGTAAGATTGCCCTTTTCATTTTTGATACTGTTACTTTGATTATTTCCTTTCTTTTTAAAATTAGATTAACCACTACTTTTATCTCTTTTGTTTTTTCAAAGAATCAGCTCCTAGTCTTATTTATTAGTTCAACAATTCTTTTACTTTCAATTTTAGTAATTTCTCCTTTGATTTTTAAGATTTCCAATTTGGTTTTTATCTGTTTTTCTAATTTCTTCCTTTTCTTGTTTTTTAAGTTGCAAGCCTAATTTATTAATCTCCTCCTCTCTGTTTAGAGAGTTTTTTTTTATTAATTTCTTCTTTTTTTATATTTAAGAGGAAAAGGAGCAATGACATTTTTCAGTAAAAGACCCCCTTGCTATGCAGGTTGTCAGTTAGAAACCCCCTGCTGTGCCACTACTCACTTAGTGACAATTAGAAGGGTGTGGCCAAAGGAAATTAGTCAGTTGCAGATAGTTGCAAAGGGCTTTTTGTCTCTGAGTCTCCTGGGGAGAGGTTGTACTGCTAGCACACTATCTAGTTGGAGACAGAGAATGGAATTAAGGCTTTAATAGACTTATTGATTATTAGTAACTTGGGTAGATAAGGTAGATAGATAATGGTTATATTTAAGATAGTGAAAGTAGAAGAGCAGGTGAGGGCTTCAGCCTAGCAGAAGATACTGCCCTTTGAGGGAGATAGATTTAGGGTTTTTTAGAGAAATTTAGTTAGTTTTGGGATCTAGGGTATAGTTACAAGCTATTGTAAGATTACTTTCACTTTCTTCCTTCATATTTCCCATCCATATTTTCTAATAATAAACTAAGTGCTTTGAATTTTATAAACTATGCACTGGCTTTTGTTCAAACTCCTACCCCCCCCCCAATTTAACCCTTCATACCTCTCTATTTTGTTGATATAGACATTCAGGGATATAAAATTTCTTCTGAGTACTGCTTTGGCTTTATCCAATAGATATGCTGCCTCCTCATTGTCATTCTATTTGATGAAGGCTGTAATTGTTTCTTTGATTTGTTCTTTGACCCGCCAGTTTTGAAGAATTATTTAGTTTCAATCAATTTTAAATTTGCTTCTCCATGAACCCCTATTAATTATTTTTATCACAATTTGATCAGAAAAAGTTGCATTTATTATTTATGCTTTTCTGTATTTGTTTGCATTGTTTTTATGTAATCTTTGTACATGTACCTGCTTAAAATAAGGTATATTCCTTTTTATCCCCATTCAATTTTTTCTAAATATCTACTAACCCTAATTTTTCCAACATTCACTTCACTTCCTATTTAATTTTTGTTTTGATTTGTCTACTTCTGATAGGGGAAGGGAGGTCCCCCACTAGTATGATTTTACTATCTTTTTCCTCCTTAAGCTCCTTTAGTTTCTTCTTTAGAAATCTGGAAGCTGTACCATTTAGTGCATATATGTTGAGTACTGATATTTCTTCATTATTTCTACTACCTTTTATCAGGATGTAATTTCCTTCCATGTCTCTTTTAATCAAATCTATTTTTACTTTAGCTTTGTCTGAGGTCATAATTGCTATTCCTGCCTTTGCCTGATTTGTAGCCTAATAGATTCTGTTCCAGCCGCTTACCTTTACCCTGTGTGTGTCTATCTCTCTCAAGTGTGTGGACAACATATGGTTGGATACTAGTTTTTAATCCATTCTAATACCTGCTTCTATTTTATGGATGAATTCATCCCATTCACAGTTATGCTTATCATCTGTATATTCCACTCCATTTTGACTTCCTTCTTTAAACCTGACCTTTCTCCTTTTAATCTTTCCTTTCCCTCCAGGGTTTTGCTTTTAGTTAGTCTCCCCACCTCCCCTCCCTTATATTACTCCTCTTACCACCACCACTCTTCTTATTCTCTTCCTACTATTGCGTCTTTTGGTCAAACTTCCCATCTCTCCCTCCCTTGTATGACTCCCCTCCTCATTACCCTGTTTCTTATTCCCCTTCTACTTCTCAATAGAGTAAGATGCAATTCTATACCCCAATGAGTCTAGCTGTTCTTTTCTCTCTGAGCCAATTCCAAAGACTGTACAGTATGAGAATTACCTGTCACCAACTCTTCCTTCCTTCCATTATATTGGTCTTCTCCACCAAACCCCCACCCCTCCTGTGCTCCTCTATGTGATATATTTACGCCATTTTACTTCTTTTTTTCTCATTTCTTTTAGTATTATCCTTTTTTATGCCTTGTTTTATATTTTTTTGATATATCATCCTAAAAAAGCTTACCACCATACCCTCTATGTATACTTCTTCTAACTACTATGATAATAATAACACCTTTAGAATTATAGATGTCATCTTTCCATTGAGGAATAAAAGCCATTTGCCCTTATTGAAGCCTTTAAATTTTTTCTTTTTCTTATTTGCCTTTTTATGCTTCTATTGCATTTTGTATTTGGGCCACAAATTTTCTGTTTAAGACTGGTCTTTTCTTTAGGAACACTTATCCATTTATTTATTTAGTCATTCATTCATTCATTAATTCATTCATTTATTTGTTTATTTATTCATTTTTATTTCTATTAAATTATATTTAATTTAATTTAAATACTTAAATTAAATTTAAATTTAATTTAATTTAAATATTTAATTAAATTTTAGTCATTATTTATATTAAATTATTCATTTTTATTAAATGAGCATATTTTCCCTTTAAAAGAACATGGT
>NW_025390857.1:0-3737 GCF_016433145.1 Gracilinanus agilis | reverse complement strand
CCCAAATTAATTTACCTATTTAGTACTATACCTATCAAACTACCAAATAACTTTTTTACTGAATTAGAAAAAAAACTATAACAAGATTCATTTGGAAGAACAAAAGATCAAGAATATCAAGGGAAATAATGAAAAAAAATATGAAGGTGGCCGAGCAGTACCAGATCTTAAACTGTAGTATAAAGCAGTAGTCATCAAAATAATATTGTACTGGGGCAGCTGGGTAGCTCAGTGGAGTGAGAGTCAGGCCTAGAGACAGGAGGTCCTAGGTTCAAACCCGGCCTCAGCCACTTCCCAGCTGTGTGACCCTGGGCAGGTCACTTGACCCCCATTGCCCACCCTTACCACTCTTCCACCTATGAGACAATACACCGAAAGTACAAGGGTTTAATAAAAAAAAAAAACAACAATATGGTACTGGGGGCAGCTGGGTAGCTCAGTGGATTGAGAGCCAGGCCTAGAGACAGGAGGTCCTAGGTTCAAATCCGGCCTCAGCCACTTCCCAGCTGTGTGACCCTGGGCAAGTCACTTGACCCCCATTGCCTACCCTTGCCAATCTTCCACCTATAAGTCAATACACAGAAGTTAAGGGTTTGAAATTTAAAAAAAACCAATATGGTACTGGCAAAGAGATAGAAGGGAGGATCAGTGGAATAGACTAGGGCTAAGTGACCTCAGCAAGATAGTTTTCGATACACCCAAAGAGCCCAACTTTTGGGAGGAAAACCCACTATTTGACAAAACCTACTGGGAAAACTGGGAAACAGTATGAGAGAGATTGGGTCTAGATCAACATCTCACACTCTATACCAAGATAAACTCAGAATGGGTGAATGGCCTGAATATAAAGAAGGAAACTATAAGTAAATTAGGTGAGCACAGAATAGAATACTTGACAGATGTCTGGAAAAGGAAAGATTTTAAAACCAAGCAAGAGTTAGAAAAAAATCACAAAATGTAAAATGAATAATTTTGACTACATTAAACTAAAAAGTTTTTGTACAGACAAAACCAATGCTACCAAAATTAGAAGGGAAGCAACAAATTGGGAAAAATCTTCATAACAAAAAACTCAGACAAAGGTCTAAATTACTCAAATATATGAGCTAAATCAATTGGACGAAAAATGAAGCCATCCCCCCATTGATAAATGGGCAAGGGACAAGAATAGGCAATTTTCTGATAAAGAAATCAAAAGTATCAATAAGCACATGAGAAAGTGTTCTAAATCGCTAATAATTAGAGAAATGCAAATCAAAAGAACTGTAAGGTATCACCTGACACCTAGCAGATTGGCTAAAATGACAGCAAATTAAAGTGGTGAATGATGCCCAAAGGGCTTTAAAAACTATCTGCCTTTGGATCCAGCCATAGCACTGCTTGGTTTATACCCCAAAGAGATCATAAAGAAAAAGACTTGTACAAAAATATTCATAACTGTGCTCTTTGTAGTGGCATAAAATTGGAAAATGAGGGGATGCCCTTTGATTGGGGATTGGCTGAACAAATTGTGGTTTCTGTTGGTGATGGAATACTATTGTGCTCAAAGGTATAGAGAACTGGAGGAATTCCATGTGAACTGGAATGACCTCCAGAAATTGATGCAGAGTGAAAGGAGCAGATCCAGGAGAACATTGTACACAGAGACTGATACTCTGTGGTATAATTGAACATAATGGACTTCTTTACTAGCAGCAATGCAACAATCCAGAGCAAGGCTGAGGGACTTATGACAAAGAAAACTAGCCACAATCAGAGGAAGAACTATGGGAGGAGAAACACAGAAGAAAAACAACTGCTTGATCACATGGGCTGATGGGGATATTATTGGGGATATAGACACTAAACGATCACTCTAGTCCACCTATCAATAATATGGAATTAGGTTTTAATCAATGATACATGTAAAACCCAGTGGAATTGTGAGTTGGCTAGGAGGGGCTTAGTGGGGTTTGAGGGAGAGGAAAAGAACATGAAACCTGTAACTACAGGAAAATATTCAAAATTAAAATTAAAAAAAAAGAAAAGTATAATATAGGGGCAGCTGAGTAGCTCAGTATATTGAAAGCCAGGCCTAGAGATGGGAAGCTCGGGGTTCAAACCTGGCCTCAGACACTCCCTCATTGTGTGACCCTGAGCAAGTCACTTAACCCTTTTGCCTAGCCCTTACCACTATTCTGCCTTGGAACCAATAGTTTTGATTCTGAGATGCAAGGTAAGGAGTTTAAAAAAAAGAAAAGGATAATGCCCTTTATGTATCTTTGGTCATAATTTTTTTAGTTTGGACCTAGTGAACACAGTATGGAAAGAGTACTGACTCTGGAGTCAGAGGTGTGATAATGAGCTTAAACCTACCCTGGCCATCTTTAGATTTAATCACCAAAGGTGAAAACATCTCCATTTAACTCACAAGTTGGGTGGTCTGTAACCCACATGTCCTAGAATGAGTAACAAATCAGAATTTACTTACTATTTCCAGGGCAGACTTAAGAAAAGCATCTGTAGTGATTGGGCATGTAAACTAAGAGGAAGGCACAGGAAGTGATGCAAAAAAAAAGGCCCCTTTAAAAAGAGAGAATTGAGTGAGTCAGGGGCTTATGGTTCTTACTTAGACGTGGAGGAGCTCTGGACCTGGGACCCTGAGACCTTGGTGAGACTGCTCTTAAATCTCTCTCTTCGAACTACATGTGGTGAGTGAAGAAGGCTGACTCCTTTAACCTCCCAGGAGGTACTGGCCTCCTGGAGGCTTCCTTGATTGGGAGAAGCCCTTGTGGCTAAACCCCTTGATAACTGACTTTTAAGTTCTGGCTAGGCCTCTGGAGCCCTGCCAGAGTAAAGCCCAGACTTGTGTACAATATCTTATTCTACCCTCTCCTCATCTCCCTACTTCCACTCTCTTCTATAATTTGTAAATAAATCACTAAAATCATTTTGGGTATTGATAATTATTCAATTCCTTGGTGTCCTAACCTTTTAATATTCAACGAAAAACACCCTTTTCCCCATTACAGAGGACCTGGGTTTGAATCTTTTTCATCTAATATTTAGTATCTGTGAGATCTGTGTCACTTAACCTCTTCCTAGGGCTTCAGTTGCCTCATCTGTAAAGTGAAAGGATTGGCTCTAGTGACCTATGAGCCCTTTTTAGTTCTAGATCAATGATCAAAGAGTTCCAGAAGACACTCAGTAGAGCAGAGGCAATGTTTTGGGGCCTCCTGATTCACCAAAAGGATGGCAGCCATCTGTTTTCCCTCCTATGAGATCGCTCTGTGAATCCAATTGAGTAACTACTCTTCTGCAACTTGTAGCCTTAGAGAGGACTGAAATGTTAAGTGACTTGCCCATGGTCATCTAGAAAGTCTGGGTAATAGGCAGGACTTAAACTCTGGTCATCTTGATTTCAAGGCAGGTTCTTTATCAATGCTGCTTCATAACAACAGTAACAACAACTAGCTTTTATATAGTGCTTTAAGGTCTGCAAAATGCTTCACAAATATTATCTCATTTGATCCTCACATCTCTGGAAAATAGATAAAGATAGCTTCATTTTCAACCAAGGAAATTAATAAATGTTGGAGGGGATGTGGCAAAATTGGGACACTGATATATTGCTGGTAGAGTTGTGAATTGATCCAATCATTCTGGATGGCAATTTGGAAGTATGGCTGAAGGGCTTTAAAAGACTGATTGCCCTTTGATCCAGCCATAGCACTGCTGGGTTTGTAGCCCAAAGAGAA
>NW_025390856.1:0-10510 GCF_016433145.1 Gracilinanus agilis | reverse complement strand
TTCCATTCCATTCCTTCCTTCCTTCCTTCCTTCCTTCCTTCCTTCCTTCCTTCCTTCCTTCCTTCCTTCCTTCCTTCCTTCCTTTTCTTTCTTTTTTTTTCACTTCACTCCTCTTTGGGCAGCTTTATGGTGGTTCCCTTCTCTCTTCCCCAAAGGGCTCACCATATCTGGTCTGGACTGAGTGCAGACACTTAATCATCCTGCATCCTACTGCATATCAGAGTTCTAAAACTCAAGCAATCATTTGAGTCTTCCCCTCTTCACATAAGGGATTATAGGAATAGACCACCATGCCC
This sequence comes from Gracilinanus agilis, assembly GCF_016433145.1. Lineage (NCBI taxonomy): Eukaryota > Metazoa > Chordata > Mammalia > Didelphimorphia > Didelphidae > Gracilinanus > Gracilinanus agilis. The sequence goes on along the minus strand of NW_025390856.1, from coordinate 10,214 downwards.
ACTGTGTTGAGGTTTTTATGTGTCTGTTTTCTAAATATGTTTGGCTATTTTTGCAATTCTAGGAGTGTACTGGTGTTGTATAGATGCTAATTGCTATGGATACTCAAATGTAGCATTCTCCCCCACCCCCACCCCCCTTTCAGGAAGCCTTTCCTGAAGGTACCCTACCCCAAGCTGATAATCCTTATATTTTACCTAGTGAAAAAGTACACCTCTTGTGTACTTTTCTGTATTAGATTATATTATAGCTTCTCTTCCTTCATTTTCATATTAACAGGGAGATATTTGCTGAATTGATTAGGTAGGACTTAGCTGTTATAAATTTATGCCCTGGTTGTACTTTAACTTCATTCATTTTATGTTAAAACATTTTGAATCTAGGGCAGTCCTAGATAGCATAGTCTACATTTTTCTTTAAAAGTCAATTTGATGATGTTCATCCAAAAAAAAAGTCTCTCTCTCTCTCTCTCTCTCTCTCTCTCTCTCTCTCTCTCTGAAAATAAAACTTCCTTGACTCATGCTATTTGTCTTTCGCTTCCCTAAATTCTTAGTGTATGTCATTTTTGCTGAAATATAATATATTGGTGACGTGGTCTATTTCAGATTACCATTACTGGTGAGATCACCATCCCTGACTGAACCCTTATTGTCAGGCTCCAGAAAGTTGCTGGGAACAACTTTGGGCATTCAAGGAGGAGAATAGTTAGAGCCTCACCTAAGCCTAAAGGGAAAAAATCAAATAGACAAGTTCTGTAAACTCGTTAACCCTGTTGTACAGTCAAAACTTCATCATAATCCCATGGATGTGATCTCATCTGAGATAGAATGTGTGAGTAAAACTTTCTTTTAGGGACTGACCTAAGGCTGTGAAGTACTCTAGAATCTCAAGGATAAAGAAAAGCATTTCAAAACTTGGTCAGAACTGTATACTTTAGCTGTCCCAGATAAATGGGTATTGAGATTAATTGTACCATCTCAAGAGATTGTCTGGTTTTGACCTAGCAATGCTTAACAAACTTTAGAATTAGATATTTGTTCATTTTATCTAACTCCAGACCCTCAATTTACAAAGCTTAATTCTATTTCTTTGAATTTTGTCTTCAATGGAAGTGAACAGCTGGCCACAAACCTCATAATAAACCTTTGAATTTTTTGAGGATTCTCCTTCACTTTCAGATTATATCAAGCAATCTCTTCTCTTAGTTAATTTGTTCTAGTTCCCTTCATCTTTGCTCAAGAGATTTTTTCAGCCCTTTACTAATTTCTTCCTCTCTGTCTGAGATTCTTCTCAGTTTTCTTTTGCTTGACATTTGAGTTTGTCACAGAATATTTCTTGTGATTTCTGATATATTCCATATTTTCTGGCAGAATGTAAGATAAAACTTTTGACTTTTACTAAGTTTCTTTTTTTTTTTTTTAACTCTTAACTTCTGTGTATTGGCTCCTAAGTGGAAGAGTGGTAAGGGTGGGCAATGGGGGTTCAGTGACTTGCCCAGGGTCACACAGCCAGGAAGTATCTGAGGCCGGATTTGAACCTAGGACCTCCTGTCTCTAGACCTGACTCTCAATCCACTGAGCTATCCAGCTGCCCCTCTTACTAAGTTTCTAATCGTTGCTCACTCTCTCTCTCTCTCTTCCTCCCTCCCTCCTTCCCTCCCTCCTCCATTGGCTCCATCTTAACTCTAGGTTAAAATTGTTTTAAGCTTTTGGGATCTCCTTTCTAAAGTCCTCTGTTAGACTTTTTAATAACTAACCATTTTCCTACCTTTACAGTCTTATACTTTTCTCCATTCATGTTCTTTGTGATACAATGACACTGTTCTGTTTGTTTTGCCTCTCATACAAGTCTCATCTCCCAGTTCCGGGCATTTTCTCTTAGTGCCTGGATCTCTCACTCCTCCTAGCTTCCCTGATTTCCTTTAAATCTCAGCTAAAGTGCCACCTGCAACCTGCAGGAAACCTTTCTCATTCTTATCTTAGTACCTTTCCTCTGAGACTCCTCTCAAATGATCCTGTGCATAGCTTGTTTGTCCATATTTCACATGTTCCTCCCATTCGACTGGGAGCTCTTTGAGACTGCCTTTTGCCTTTCTTTGTATACAGAGGGCTTAGCAGAGTGGCTGGCATATTGCAGATGCTTACTAAATGATAGAGGACAGACTGATTTTGTCTTTGTGTATCAGACACTTCAATCTGTCAGTTATGCTGGGAGTAACTGCTCCTATTTGTTCACATCCAGGGCTATGGCTCAGGATTGGGCTATATTAACACATCAGTCATTGCTGTCTGCTAAAGAGAATTACCTACCGAGGGTATAACTGTGTAGTAGAGTCAATAAAATGGTAGAAAAAGAAAAGGACAGAATAACTGCTTTAAAACTAGGTGAATTTTTGCTAGTAATAGGAGTAGATGTAACTGTCTACTCACTTAAGTGAAACAGACTTGGAATTTAATGAAACTTTAAGCCTGATTTTTTGGAATTGGAAAAATAAATTCTTTTACAAATGTCTCGTTTGATTCTCTCAACAGCTCTGAGAGGTAAGGGGTATTTTAAGGTTGAGTTGGAATAGCAAGCTCCCTGTTTTACAAGATGTTTTTATAGTTGAGGAAACGGAGGCAGACAGGTTAAGTGACTTGCCCAGTATCACACAGCTAGGAAGTGTCTAAGGCAAGAAGAGTGTCTTTTGTATTCCAGGCCTAACATTCTATCCACAGTGTTACCTAGCTGCCTCAGCTAGAGTGCCAAGAATGCTTTAGTGTTGAGTTTTTTGTGTGTGGAGGCCATTATTAGTGCAGTTATTTCTAAGTCATTGAAAACCTAAATCTTAATATAAATAAAATTAGTGTTGCAAAGCACCCATTTCTAGGGAAATATTTATCTAAAATTCTCCTTGATGGTACTGATGTCAGGGAATAAGAACAACTTTCTTTGTTTTAGAAAGGGAAGATTTGCCCACAGCTTTTTAAAGCAGCTGCCCACTAGGCAATACCACTTCCTTTAAGAGGCAGTTTCCACTTCTCCATGAATCAAAACATCATCATATACATCAGTAAAAAGGAAGATACATACTGGTAGGGCCAGAAGGGAGTATGGGGTGGTGGTGGTGGTGGTAGTTGTACAGGATACCTTCAAGGGCCAGACTTTTCTATAGTGCCTAAATATATGAAACATCCTGTCATAAAACACCAACTAGGGCAAGTCTATGAACTTAAAGTTATCTTAGAGTTACTTAGATCATGCTACCTTTAACAGATGGACTAAACCTTCCTGGTTCAAGGATTTGCAGTTTGTGGGAAAAGGGGAAGAGAACTAGGATTCTAAGATACAATGCTTCCTGACTTCAAGTAATAGAAAAGGCACAGATTTTTAAGAGGCAATTTTACATGTCTCTTTTACCTCTATTCATATAACTGATATCTGTATACTGTGATTTAGAGAACTGACTTCAAAGTCAAGACCCCATCTCTGATACGTACTGGCTTTGTGACCTTAAGTGTTGGAATACAAAGGTAAAAGTTAAATGAGTGCTCTCAAAGATCTTAGCTTTTATTAAAGTGGCCAACAAAAATAGATAGATAGATAGATAGATAGATAGATAGATAGATAGATAGATAGATAGATAGATAGAAAGTAGAAAGACAAAAGGAAAGTAGAGAAGAAGAGAGGGAGGAAAGGAAAAGGGAGAATTTTGGTGGGAATAGTAGTAGCAGCTGAGAAGCTCAGGAATAGTTTTTATGATTACTTGGGAACTGAATCTTGAAGGACAGATTCTGGATGCCAAGAGGCAGAGGCGAGGAGAGACAACATTCCAGGAGTGCCACTCAGCAAGTACAAAGGCATGGAGGTTCGAAATGAGTTGCTATATGTGAGAAAAGGCCAGTTTGATTAGACCAGAGGGTGCCTAAAGGGGAATAATATAATAATACTGGAAGGGAGCCAGGTTGTTAAGGATTCTAAATGACAAACTGAAGAATTTTTATTTAATCCCAGAAGTAATAGGGGCTAGAAATTATTAAGCAGGGGAGGAATGTGTTCAAACCCACTCTTTAGGCAAATCACTAATAATAATTTGAATTAACAGTTTGAATAAGTTTTTAAGTTTAAAAAGTGACATGCATGTATCAACTTATTTAATCCTCATAACCACCCTATTAGACAATTATAATGGAAGTGTCATTATCCACATTTAAGCCCACCCCTCTTCTAAATTTCTATTTCTATTTCTGTTGTGAAATAGGAAATTGAAACCAGCCACCCAATTTCCCAGCTTCCCAGTTCTCTTTGACTCTTCATTTTCCTTCATTCCCATAGCCAGGTCTTCTAATTATCCCTCCACATTATATTTCCTTTCTGCCCCCTATTCTCTACTCACACAGTGCATACTCTCATACATTGCCTAATCACTCCTCACTTGGTCTATTGCAGTATCTTCCTGATTGGTCAGCTTGCTTTTCTGGTCTCCCTACTCTGGTCTGTCTTTCACAGCTGCCAAAATCTTCCCCAAACACAGGTCTAACTGTGTTGCCCCTTGCTTAACAATTTTCCATGGCTCCCTACTGTTTGTAGAATAAAATACAAACTCTTTAGCTTGGCATTTAAAGCTTTTCACAGCCTGACTTCAGCCCAACTTTCTAGATTTTTTTTTTCTTACTGCTCTTTTTTTGCAGTCTACATGTCAGCTCAGTGATCCCCTTGCTGTTTCCAGAACTGAGTGTGTTGGATCCTGCATCTTTTTGCAGAGGTGTATCTCTTCCTAGCTGATAGAGCTTATGTCTCTTATTTCCTTACTTTGTATATAACAGTGATTTTAACCAAAAAAGACTTTAATAAGCTTTAGCTATTTCTCAGAGACACTTAAAGGAAATCTTTTTTTCTTCTTTTTTCTTTTTAATTCTTTATTTAATTAATTAAAATAGAATGTTTTCCCATGGTTACATGATTCATGTTTTTTCCCCTCCCCCTCCCAGAGCTGACGAATAATTCCACTGGGTTTTACATGTATCATTGTTCAAAACCGATTTCCACATTATTAATATTTGCAATAGAGTGATCATTTAGAGTCTATATTCCCATCAAACCATATGATCAAGCTGCTGTTTTTCTTCTGTATTTCTACTCCCACAGTTCTTTCTCTGGATATGGATACCGTTCTTTCTCATAAGTCCCTCAGAATGGTCCTGGATCATTGCATTGCTGTTAGTAGAGAAGTCCATTACATTTGTCTGTGCCACAGTGTATCTATCTCTGTGTACAATGTTCTCCTGGTTCTGCTCCTTTCATTCTGCATCAATTCCTGGAGGTCTTTCCAGTTGACATGGAATTCCTCCAGTTCATTATTCCTTTGAGCACAATAGTATTCCATGGCCACAATTTGTTCAGGTATTCCCTAATCGATGGACACCCCTTCATTTTCCAGTGTGTGGCTATGAATATTTTTGTGCATGTATTTTTCCCTATTATCTCTTTGGGGTACAAACCTAGAAGTGGCATGGCTGGATCAAAGGGCAGGCAGTCTTTTAAAGCCCTTTGGGCATAGTTCCAAGTTGCCTTCCAGAAAGGTTGGATTAATTCACAACTCCACCAGCAATACATTAGTGTTCCAATTTTGCCACAAACTCTCCAACATTTATTACTTTACTTTGCTTTCATATTGGCCAATCTACTAGGTGTGAGTTGGTACCTTAGAGTTGTTTTGATTTGCATTTCTCTAATTATTAGAGATTTAGAACACTTTCTCATGTGTTTATTGATAGTTTTGATTTCTTTATATGAAAACTGCCTATTCATGTCCCTTGCCCATTTATCAATTATGAAATGGCTTGATTTTTTTGTACAATTGATTTATTAGTTCCTTATAAATTTGAGAAATAGACCTTTGTCAGAGGTTTTTGTTAAAAAGATTTTTTCCCAATTTGTTGCTTCCCTTCTAATTTTGGTTGCATTAGTTTTGATTGTACAAAACCTTTTTAATTTAATATAATAAAAATTATTTATTTTACGTATTGTAATATTCTCTATTTCTTGCTTGGTCTTAAATTCTTTCCTTTCCCATAGATCTGACAAGTATACTATTCTCTGTTCACCCAATTTACTTATAATTTTAAAGGAAATCTTTCTATTTGACTACACTAGTTAAGTATTGTTAATGCTTTCCCTAAGAATTCTTTATTCATGAACCAAAGATTTGCTCAACATCTACTGTGTGTTAAATTATTTTCTCTTTAAAACTGAGTTGCAATGAATGTCCTCTTGTAGTTTTTATCCCATTCTAAACAGTTCTAGTTCACTGCTGAAACTGGATCCTTGTGCTGGAATGAAATTTGTTTAGGGCTATAAGTTAAAAGTTGGACATATTTAATAGTGATAGATTTCTCTTGTGAAATTGGTATTCAAATAGAAAGTTGCCCAACACAGAGAAAACTGAGATTCCAATTTTTATGAGGCAGCCTAGTGTAGTGAAAAGAATATAAGATTTGCAATTAAGACATCTGCATTCTATCCTACCTCAGAAATTTAATCCGTATGACCATGAGTAATTAATTTTACCTTTTTGCACCTATTTCATACAGAAAGGTGCTTTATAAAACTTAAAATTTAGTTTTACAAGTGTTAGCTTGTTAGTTGATGCTTACTTATAAAATGGGGATAGTAAAACCACCTCATAGTGTTTCCCCTGAGAAAAGTGCCTTTTACATCTTGAAGCTCTGTGAAGGCTATTTTAACTTTCTGTGAATATGAAGCCCAGAAAAAACAGTGAATAAAGAATTGACCTGGGATTCAGGTAAACTTAGGTTCAAGTCCTGCCTCTGATCCATCTTTCAGTGTTTTCAGTTAAGACTGTTAAGTAGAGGAAAAGCTGAACATGCCCTGCCTTGGTAGAGCTTGTTTGCTTTCCAGGGAATTGCCTGTGTCATGGAATTACAGATCCAGTATGAAATATAGAACATTGACTTCCTGGTATGCCAAAGCAGTTTATGCCTAACATTTTGCATGTATTTTTTTCTCTAGCAAAGCATTACAGCATTGTATTCACATGAGAATGCTCTGTTGTTGTCACTATTCTTTTAAGTAGCAGATTCGATGAAGAAGGTAGATGAAATAGACATTAAATTTTTCTTTGGTAATAAACTTTCTTTTGTATTTTGCCTTTTATGGTATTAATTTCTTTCAATTAATAAGCATTTATTTTTCCCCTTCACCAAAAAAAGAAAAAGTCCTTTTAACAAATATATATAACCAAACAAAACAAATTCCCTAATCACACTTGCCCTTAGGATATTTCTCATTCTACTTGTTTAGTCAGTCACCAATATTAGAAGGTAGGAGGTTACCTTCTTCAGTAGTTCCCTGAAGTCATTGTTGGTCATTGTGTTGACCAAAGTTCTTGAGTTCTTGAGTTTTTCATTTTTACAATGTTGTTTTCATAGTTTGAATTATCACTTGGTTTTCTTCACTTCATCGTGTATCAGCAGTTAAATACAAATCTAACCAGATTTTTCTCTTTCTCTCTTTGTCTCTCTTGTCTTCTGTCTTAAAATTGATATTAATATTAGTTCCAAGGCAGAAGAATGGAAAGGGCTAAAGCAATTGGGGTGAAGTGACTTGCCCAGGGGTCACACAGTTAAGGTGTTTGTGAACAGATTTGAACCCAAGACCTCCCAACTCTAGACCTGGCTCTTTAATCTACTGGGCTATCTAGCTGCCCCTGTAGATGTCTCTGATGTTCTTTTCATCATTTTTCATGCATATTACATTCATATATCATAATATATTTCAGCTGATCCCTGGTTGAGGGGTACTCCCCTTAGTTCTTTACCACCACAAGAAAAGCGGGTTGTAAGGGGAAGCTAGCACAATGGATAAAACTCCAGGCCTGGAGAAGGGAGGACCTGGACTCATATTTCGCCCGATTTTTATTTCCTAGCTATGAGACTCTGAGCAGGTCATTTAACTCTGTTTGCCTAGCCTTTTCCTTCTTTCTTAGAGATGTTACTAAGACAGAGTTTTAAAAAAAAGAGTTGCTATAAAACTTTTTGTATAGAGAGGTCCTTTTCCTCTTTCTCTGAACTTTTTTTTTTTTTATATAGGCCTAATAGTGGATCAAAAGGTATTCACAGTTTAGTAAAGTTTTGGGCATAGTCCAAATTGCTTTCCAGAACAGTTATATTAATCAGAGTTAAACTAACCATTAATATGCCAGTGATTCCACAGTTTGTCTTTCTTTTTTATTAGCTTTGCAAGTCTTATGGGTATGAGGTGGAACTTCAGAGTTGATTTAATTTATATTTTATTAATGTTTTGGATATTTTTTTTTCCATATGGCTGTGGTTTTGCCTTAGAGAACCAGATCTACATAGCTTTTGACTTTTTATCAATTGGGAAATTAGTGGCTCATATTCTTACAAATTTGAATCTGTTTCTTATATATCTTGAAAATGAGAACTTCATCAGAAACTTACAGAAAAGAACTCACCCCAATGAACTGTTTCCTTTTTAATTGAAGCAGCCCTGGTTTTGTCTATAATCAAAATTGGCCATTTCATCTTCTATGATGTCCCTTGTTTATTTGTAAACTCTTACTTTACTCATAAATTCCTTGCTCCTCTATTTGTTTATGGTGGCTGTTTATATCTAAGGCATGTATTCATTTGGAGCTAATATTAGAATTTGGCATGAGGTATTAGTTTAACTTAATCATTTGTACTTTTCTGTATTCTCTCTTTAAAGTTGCCCTTTAAACTAAAAACTGTCAGCTACTCAGCTTTATTTCCCTCTAAAAGATGATAATTAGCCTAGAAAGTTTTTCTTCAAGATGAAAGATAATCCTCCAGGGACAGGAAGTTCATGTGGATCTCAGAACAAATTAATTAGAAACTCATTTTTGGTTTTCATTCTACTCCCCACCAACCTCCTTATTCCCCTTCTACTTCTCTATAGGGTAAGATAGGATTCTATATAGCCCAATGGATCTGGCTGTTTTTCCCTCTCAGCCAATTTTGATGGAGAGTGAGGTTTAAGTATTACCCATCACTCCCTCATCCTTCCCTCCACTGTAAGAGTTTTTCCCCACCGTACCTCTTTATGTAAGTTATTTCACAAACATTTACTCCATTTTATCTCTATCTTCCCATATCTCAGTGCAGTCCTCTTCCCCCCCCCCCCTTTTTTTTTTTCTTAAACCCTTACCTTCTGTCTTGGAGTCAATACTGTATATTGGCTCCAAGGCAGAAGAGTGGTAAGGGTAGGCAATGGGGGTCAAGTGACTTGCCCAGGGTCACACAGCTGAGAAGTGTCTGAAGCCAGATTTGAACCTAGGACCTCCCATCTCTAGGCCTAGCTCTCAATCCACTGAGCTACCCAGCTGCCCCCTCACCTCCCCTTTTTTTTGCATATCATCCTAAACAACTTACTCCCATACTCTCTGTGTGTAAGGGGTAAAAAGGGTTTTTTTGGTTGAATATATTAAAAGGTTAGGTCGTCAGGGAATTGAATAGTTATCAATTCCCAATTAAAGAATAACCTGAAGTCAAAATGACTTTTATGGAAGTTTATTTACAAATGAGAAGAGAGAGAGAAATCAAGAAATTTAGAGAGAGTATCCTGATTAACCTGACAAATTTAAATAATTCACTTAGGTCCCTGGTTTAACCCAAGCAGATCTAACTAGTCCTCAATTGGAAAAAGGACAAGCCTTGAGCCGAGGGCCAAGGGCCGAGGCCTGAAGGCCCTGGAAAAAGCTTCAGTCACAGGGTCTCTTTTGAAAGGGAAGTTCCTTAAGGGAAGTTCAGGAAGATTTAGTCTTTAGACCATGTGGAATTCCAAGGTCTCAGGGTCCCAGGGCCAGGGCTTCTCCATGTCCAAGCAAGAACCAGAAGACCTGCTGAGCTCATTCACCTCTCTTTTTAAAGGGGCCTCTTTTGCGTCACTTCCTGTCTGTGCCTTCCTCTTAGTATACTTGTCCAATCACAACAGTTGCTTTTCTTAGGACTGTCCAGGAGGCAGGCAGTAAATTCTGATTTGTCATTCACTGTAGCACATGTGGGTTACAGATCTCCCAACTTGTGAGATAAGTAGAGATGTTTTCACCTTTGGTGATTAAATCTAAAGATGGGCAGGGTAAATTTAATCTCATTATCATATATATAAAATTAAAATTTTTTATCATTATCATTATCATTATCATTATTTTATCATTTAACTATATATATATATA
>NW_025390855.1:0-5945 GCF_016433145.1 Gracilinanus agilis | reverse complement strand
CTAATGAACATAGATGCAAAAATCTTAAATAGAATATTAGCAAAGAGACTCCAGCAAGTAATTAAGAAGATCATCCACCATGATCAGGTGGGATTTATACCAGGAATGCAAGGTTGGTTCAACATTAGGAAAACCATCCACATAATTGACTATATCAACAGTCTAACAAACAAAAATCACATGATTATCTCAATAGATGCTGGAAAAGCCTTTGACAAAATACAGCATCCATTCCTATTGAAAACACTGAAAAGTATAGGAATAGAAGGACCTTTCCTATAAATAATAAACAGTATATACCTAAAACCATCAACAAACATCATATGCAATGGGGATAAATTAGAAGCCTTCCCAATAAGATCAGGTGTAAAACAAGGATGCCCATTATCACCTTTATTACTCAACGTAGTACTAGAAACACTAGCAGTAGCAATTAGAGAAGAAAAAGAAATTGAAGGTATCAAAATAGGCAAGGAGGATACTAAGCTATCACTCTTTGCAGATGATATGATGGTCTACTTAAAAAATCCTACAGAATCAACTAAGAAGCTTGTAGAAATAATCTACAACTTTAGCAAAGTGGCAGGATACAAAATAAATGCACATAAATCATCAGCATTTCTATACATTTCCAACACACTAGAGCAGCAAGAAGTAGAAAGAGAAACACCATTTAAAATTACCCTAGACAATATAAAATACTTAGGAATCTACCTACCAAAACAAACACAGCAATTATATGAAAACAACTACAAAACACTTTCCAAACAAATAAAACTGGATCTAAACAATTGGAAAGCCATTGATTGCTCATGGGTAGGACGAGCTAACATAATAAAAATGACAATTCTACCCAAATTAATTTACCTATTTAGCACCATACCTATCAAGCTACCAAAATACTTCTTTACTGAATTAGAAAAAACTATAACAAATTTCATTTGGAATAACAAAAGATCAAGAATATCAAGGGAAATAATGAAAAAAAAATGTGAAGGAAGGGGGCCTAGCAGTACCAGATATTAAACTATACTATAAAGCAGCAGTCTTCAAAACAATATGGTACTTGCTAAGAGATAGAGAGGAGGATCAATGGAATAGACTTGGGATAAATGACATCCGCAAGACAGTGTATGATAAACCCAAAGAGCCCAACTTTTGGGACATCAATCTACTATTTGACAAAAACTGCTGGGAAATTTGGAAAACAATATGGGAGAGATTAGGTCTAGATCAACATCTCACACCCTACACCAAGATAAATTCAGAATGGGTGAATTACTTGAATATAAAGAGGGAAACTATAAACAAGTTAAGTGAACACAGAATAGTTTACTTGTCAGATCTCTGGGAAAGGAAAGACTTTAAAACCAAGCAAGAGTTAGAGAAAATTACAAAATGTAAATTAAATGGTTTTGATTATATTAAACTAAAAAGTTTTTGTACAAACAAAAGCAATGTAGTCAAAATCAGAAGGGAAACAACAAATTGGGAAAAAATCTTTATAATGAAAAACTCTGACAGGGGTCTAATTACTCAAATATACAAGGAGTTAAAGCAGTTGTATAAAAAATCAAGCCATTCCCCAATTGTTAAATGGGCAAGAGACATGAATAGTCAATTTTCAGGTAAAGAAATCAAAAGTATCAATAAGCACATGAGAAAGTGTTCCAAATCTCTAATAATTAGAGAAATGCAAATCAAAACAACTCTGAGGTATCACCCCACACGTAGCAGATTGGCTAAAATGAAAGAAGGGGAGAGTAATGAATGTTGGAGGGGATGTGGTAAAATTGGGACATTAATGCATTGCTGGTGAAGCTGTGAACTGGTCCAGCCATTCTGGCTGGCAATTTGGAATCATGCTCAAAGGGCTATAAAAGAATGCCTGCCCTTTGATCCAGCCATACCATTGCTGGGTTTATACCCCAAAGAGATCATAGATAAACAGACTTGTACAAAAGTATTTATAGCTGCGCTTTTTGTGGTGGCAACAAATTGGAAAAGGAGGGTATGTCCTTCAATTGGGGAATGGCTGAACAAACTGTGGTATATGCGGGTGATGGAATACTATTGTGCTAAAAGGAATAATAAACTGGAGGAGTTCCAGGCGAACTGGAGAGACCTCCAGGAACAGATGCAGAGTGAAAGGAGCCGAGCCAGAAGAACTCTATACAGAGACTGATATACTATGGTAAAATTGAATATAATGGACCTCTGTACCAGCAGCAATACAGTGACCCAGGACAATTCTGAGGGATTTATGGTAAGGACGCTACCCACATTCAGAGGAAGGACTGCAGGAGAGGAAACATATAAGAAAAATAACTGCTTGAACGCATGGGTCGGGGTGGACATGATTGAGTGTGTGGACTCGAAACTACCACACCAATGCAACTACCAACAATTTGGAAATTGGTCTTGATCAAGGACACATGACAAAAATAGTGGAAGTGTGCATTACCCATGGGTGGGGGGAGTGCGGGGGGTGAAGGGGAAAGGAGGAGCATGAATCATGTAACCATGTTAAAAATGAATATTAATAAATGTTTGGGAAAAAATAACACAAATAAACTAAAGTTCAGGACTCTCAAATCCAAAAAAAAAAAAATACTCTATTTTACATGATAGCCAATACCTTAAACAGAGAAGGACTTAGGAAACAGTCATAAGGAGAAGCAGGCAATGGATTGTAATAACCTTATTATGAGTTTAAAAATCAAAACAAAACAAAACAAAAAAAAACATTATGTTCAAAACTGAAATCATTATCTTCCCCTTAAATTCTTCCCCACTCCTAACTTCCTTATCAGGAGCAACACCATTCTCCCAGTCCCTCAGACTCAAAACCTGCATGTCATCCTTGACTCACCATTTCTCATTTCCTATATCTAATTTGTTGCCAATGCCTGTCTGCAATTTCACCTTTACAGTATCTCTCAAATATTCTTGTTCTCTCTTCTGATACTGCTACCACTCTGATAGAGGCCCTTATCAACTTACAGGTGGATTATTGTATTAGCTTACTAATGAATCTACGTGCCTCAAATCCCTCTCTCCTCTAATCCATCTTGCCTTTAGCCACTTAAGCATAGGTCCAACCATGACATCATTCTTCTAAAGAAAATCCAGGGACACCCTAATTGCTTCCAGGATCAAAACAAAATTCTCTGCTTGGTATTCAAAGCTCTTTATAAATTAGCTACCTCCCACTCTTTCAGTTTTATTACATTTTACTCCCTGACAAGTAGTTTTCATTCCAGTGACATTGACACAGTGCCTATTCCACAAATAAGACACTCCATCTCTCAGCTCTATATTTTCTCCTCCCATACCTGGAATACTCTACCTCTTCTTTGTCAGTTGGCTTTTCTGGTTTCAGTTCTGAACTAAAATCCCAGAAAGTAAACATCATTTATTTGAATAACATCAAACAGCAGTCGGATTTTGTGTTAAACTTATAGAGGACTGGTATGGCTAACCCCTGGTCCTATAGGCTAGTCCAGAACCACTGTTTCTGTCATCACTAATCCAAACCTAAATCCATACTAAGGGACCTCTATTTAGTGGGGGGAAAAAACAAAAACAAAAACATTTCTTTCAGTTAGCAAGCCATCCAGGAATCGAACCTAGACATGTGGTTCATTTATATGTGGTGGTGAGAATGTCTCTAACATGGGTATGTGTGTGTGAAAGTGGGGATGAGGATGGATGGAAGGAACAGAAAAGGAAGGTAGGGAAACTGGAGGAAGGGAAAGAAAGGTAACTAGGGTAGCCCATCCCCAGCCCTGGTGAGGAAATTGACCCGAGCCCTTCAGAGCTCAACAAAAACCAAGCTAGATGATAGGGATATTAATAAACTAGGTTTATTTCCTTCCTTCCTTAGGGAAGGGAAGGTTAGGAAAAGCTAGGGAATTAGGCTATCCAGAAGCGCTCCTCCATCCTGGGGGAAAAAGGCACTTTCACCAGTGGGGGAAAAAGGAGCCAAAATTCTCCTTCTCCCTTTCCGTATACCTTCATCAGACACCTCCCACAGGGAGGTGTCTGAGGAAGTTAGGGTAGAGGATCCTGGGAGAGATCATCTCTCAGGGTTAGCGCATTTTAAAATGCACAGGTGCTACAATGCTTTGATTTAGTGCCTGAACCTCCCAGCTACCATCTTCAGTTTCATTTACATTATCTTCCTAGGACTTAGTACTATCCCCATAGCTTTCTTCAGCTCGTATTACTGTGTTCCTTTTATCTATTATAAGTGTGGATTCATTGTTCCTCTTCTCACTATTCTCTGTTTGTTGTTTCTCTATGCTTGGTAATATTATTGTGCCTTTCTGTATTACTCTCTCATTCTCCTCTATACATTATTATTTTTGTGTACTATTATTTTGCAATTCTATGTCAGTGTCATTTTTCTCTTCTCCTATTTCACTTTTCTTTGGGATTTCTATATCTTCCTTGGCTAGGGTAAATTTTCATAATGTAGCTTCCCTCTTTTGTGATCCAGCTGCTACCATCTGTGAATATTTAGGACGTTTACTATTTTTATATACTGCTGCATAGAGTACAAATAGGGGGCCTATACATTTGATTGGCACCTATGACTACAGAATTGTCCCTGTTCTTGTGTTTGGTTCTGTTGGTTGTATCTCTGGTAGGTTGGTCTATTTTGTCTCATTCTCCCATTCCCATTCCTTTTATAATTATTGTTGTTTAGTTTGGATCTAAATCTATACTCTCTTAAGAAATGGCCTGGCTTATTACAAAGTAAGTATCTAGGTCAGGGGTTGGCAACGTATGGTTCTCGAGCCATATCTGGCTCTGCCTCCTGACCAGCCAGTCCGGGCAGAGCCCCAGGATGTACCCCAGGGAGCCCTTCAGCCCCCGACCCATATTCCAGCACCTGCTGCCTCCATCCTCCTCCTTCTGCAGGCGTTTATGGCTCTCACGGCCAAAAAGGTTGCCCATCATTGATCTAGGTTAATTTGATCTCTTCTGCCTAGGGGCATACTCCTCTCTGTGTTTATATGATCTTTTTTTTTAAAAAAAACATTTATTAGTATTCCTTTTTAACCTGTTTACATACTTTATGCCCCTACTTTCCCCTTCACCCCCCGCTCTCCCCCCACCCATGGCTGACGCACATTTCCACTGGTTGTAACATGTGTCCTTGGTCAGGGCCTATTTCCATATTGTTGTTAGTTGCATTGGTGTGGTCATTTCATGTCCACATACCCAATCATGTCCACCTCAACCCAAGCATTCAAGCAGTTGTTTATCTTCTATGTTTCCTCTCCTACAGATCTTCCTCTGAATGTGGGAAGCGTTCTTTACCATAAATCCCTCAGAGCTGTCTTGTGTCATTGCATTGCTGCTGGTACAGAAGTCCATTACATTCAATTTTACCACAGTATATCAGTCTCTGTGCACAACGTTCTTCTGGCTCTGCTCCTTTCACTCTGCATCACTTCCTAGAGGTCTCGCCATTTCGCCTGGAACTCCTCCAGTTTATTATTCCTTTTAGCACAATAGTATTCCATCACCTGTATATACCACAATTTGTTCAGACATTCCCCAATTGAAGGACATACCCTCCCTTTCCAGTTCTTTGCCACCACAAAAAGCGCAGCTATAAACATTTTCGTACAAGTCTGTTTATCTATGATCTCTTTGGGGTACAAACCCAGCAATGGTATGGCTGGATCAAAGGGCAGGCAGTCTTTTATAGCATAGTTCCATACTGCCAGCCAGAATGGTTAGATCAGTTCACAACTCCACCAGCAATG
Organism: Gracilinanus agilis; assembly: GCF_016433145.1. NCBI lineage: Eukaryota > Metazoa > Chordata > Mammalia > Didelphimorphia > Didelphidae > Gracilinanus > Gracilinanus agilis. The sequence continues at coordinate 165 of NW_025390855.1, read as the reverse complement.
CATTAATGTCCCAATTTTGCCACATCCCCTCCAACATTCATTACTCACCCCTTCTTTCATTTTAGCCAATCTGCTAGGTGTGAGGTGATACCTCAGAGTTGTTTTGATTTGCATTTCTCTAATTATTAGAGATTTGGAACACTTTCTCATGTGCTTATTGATATT
>NW_025390854.1:0-7424 GCF_016433145.1 Gracilinanus agilis | reverse complement strand
CCGTATCACTCCCTGCTCAGCCCCAGCAGAGGCTCCACGTTCCGCTTCACCGGGGATTGCAGCGACCCTGACTCACCTGATAGCGAGTTGCTTCTCCCCGGAGTAGCGGCAGCGTTCCGCCGCCTCTAGCGCCTCAAGAAAAGAGCGCGCGGCCGCCGGAAACCACTCAACCTAGTTCGGCACCGCCCTGGGCTCTCAGAGCGGAGACTCTTACAGGCTAGCTGCTCTGCCAATCTAATATCGTGCTAGGGGAGGAGCCACACTTCTCCCATAGCCTCTCAGCAATTGGCTCTTCGGGGCCAGGGTACCGCCTATAGGTCTCGCTGCTCATCAAGTTCGCCTGAGCAGCGCGCGGGGGACAAAGAGCAGGCCTGCGGAGCTCAATGCGCCTGCGCAGAGGGCGGTGCGTGAGGGCTTGGGTATTCCCGCCACTGGTGCACTACGCCTGCGCCAGAGATTCCGTAACGGTTGGCGCTTCGCTGATGGACGTTGTACGCCCTGGAGGATGGCGGTTTCTCTTGGGCTTCGAGCTACCATGCAGCATTTTCACACCTCCATCTAGAAGCGTACCCACCCAAGGCTTCTCACTCCCAAAACGAAGTTCAGTTCAGTTCAGTACAATTTAGTCAGGCCTGCCTGGCCAGAGATGCCCTTATAGGATGGCTGCTCAGGCCCATCAAATCACTCAAGAGCTGAGCTGAGAAGAAGCCTTGGGCTTAGAGTTAGGAGCTACAGGCTTCTGTACCTGTTCTGTATTCTATGGACCTCCACTTCCCTTTACCATTGCTCCTCTGTAAAGAGAGGCCTCAAACCCTGTGTTAGCCCTGGTCAGTCCCTTGGCCTGAGACTGATGATGATCCCTAAGATAGATTCCCTGGACTTGGACTCAATCACCAAGGTCCCTTGGAACTCTTGAGAGCCCGGTGGAGACCTTAGTTTCTTCCTATCCCATTTCTACCCTAGCCCCTAAAGCAGGGGTCGGCAACCTTTTTGGCCATGAGAGCCATAAATGCCACATTTTTTAAAATGTCATTTCGTGAGAGCCGTGCAGTGCTCACGGTGCGGCTCCTGTAACAGCCTGAAAAAAAAATGGACTTTATGGATCCTGCAGAAAGAGCCAGATCTGGCCCTCAAAAGAGCCATATGTTGCCGACCCTTGTCCTAAAGCCTTATCAAAGCTGTGATTTGTATGCTCGACATAGGAACCCGAAAGGTACCACAGTAAAGTTAAGGTCCAGAAACCATGCCTGCTGACTTCCAGGCTCACCAGCAGATTCTGATAACATTACGTGATTTCAGGGATTGTTACAGGATACCTAGAGGCAGTAGGGGATAGAGGCCAGCCTGGGCCTGGAGTCAGGAAGCAAGCCTTGTGTTGAAATCCAACCTCAGACAACTTCCTACCTGGGTGACCCCAGACAAATCACCCAACCTATGCCTGCTTCAATTTCCTCATTTGTAAAATGAGAAAAAGAACCACGCCAGGGTTGTTATGAGGATCAAATGAGATATTTATAATGCACTTGGCATATACTAGGCACTTGCTCCCTTCCCCTTATACAGAGGCTTCCAGGATTCATAGCCATACAAAAATCCAATTGAGACCTCCAATGGATCACTGGCTTTAGGAAACCCTAATTGATACCACTGTTTTCATGATTATGTAGAATCGCAATCTATACTACCTCCACTGAATTATTCTGCTGATACTGGGATCACCAAGCAGGTTTGGATTGGGACTGAGTGGCTGGAAATATCCCCAAGTGGGGCTGGCAGAGAATAATAATAGTTCATTTGTAAGGTTTACAAGTGCTTTACATACATTTTCTCCCAACTCTTACCTATTTGGTGTCTAACTCATCCTCTTCAGTAATTCATACCTTTGTCTCAGGCCTGGGATGGGGGCAGGGGGAGCACACCAAGTAGGAAACCCCTGGTTCCAAGATTTCCCTCCAGGGGTACATGCACCCCTCCTGCAGCAGCTGCTGATGTGGGTTGAATTCTTCCAGGACAAATGAAGACTGCTCAAACTGTATTACTTCAGCCCAATTTTATCATTCCAAAAGATCTTTTCTCCATTCTTTTGCTTTGCACTCCTCTCCAGAAAAGTTGTAGGGCAAGATGTATACAATATACAAATGTATAAGCATTTGTATATTTATATAGCAGATATTCTATCGCAGACACTACAGATATCTGATTTGAGCCTCATAATAACACGTTGAGGTAGATGCTGTTATTATAAATGAGGAAACTGAAGCAAAGAGAGTGACGTGACTTGCTCAGGGTCACAGAGCTAGGAAGGGTCTGAGGGCCATATTTGAACTCAAGTCATAGCGTGACTTCAGGCTGGGCACTCTTTGCACCTAGGTGCCTCCTGGACAAATCGCTTAACTCTGCCTCGGCTTCCTCATCTGTAAAGTGAGCTGGAGAAGAAAAGGCAAACCACTCTAATATCTCTGCCAACGAAACCCCAAATGGGGTAACGAAGAGGCAGACATGATGGAGGCCACAAATTTTTTCACCTCTTTTCGTAAGTTCCCCTCCTTCATCTACAAGGAGAATCAGTTCTCCAATGTCCTACAGATTGTGTGGTGTCCAGCACCCACTTCCTGAAGGTGTGATCTACTTTAGCTGCTTTTCCTGGCTTTGTTTTCTTCTGGGTCATTTCAACATCCTCTAGGCATATGTGGGACTGTGATGTTAAGAATCCAGTTTGAGGGCTCCACTGAGGCAGACGAAGGGCAGGATACAAGCCCTCCCCTTGTGTAGTAGGGGGCTAAGTCCCAAGTGTGAGGGACACTCAGATGGAAGAGTGCATGTCAAAGGCATTGGAGAGTTTCAAAACCAAGCGCTCCGGGGCAGCTGGGTAGCTCAGTGGATTGAGAGTCAGGCCTAGAGACGGGAGGTCCTAGGTTCAAATCCGGCCTCAGACACTTCCCAGCTGTGTGACCCTGGGCAGGTCACTTGACCCCCATTGCCTACCCTTACCGCTCTTCCACCTATAAGTCAATACACAGAAGTTAAGGGTTTGGAAAAAAAAAAGAACAAAAAAAAAAAAAAAAAAAAAAAAAACCAAGCGCTCCTCAGGGGTTTCCCCCGAGGACAGTCGCTGCAACCAAAAAGCTGGGGAAAGCTTCTGGAGGGAGGACAGGCTGGGCATTTGAATTGGGCCTTTAAAAAATGTGCTGGGATGGAACAAAGGGCCTGGGGCCCACGCGCAGAAACGTTCCCTGTTGTCTCGGTCTACCCAGCTCAGCTTACATACCTAAATGTGCCCAAGTGAACAGTGGGTGACAATTGCAGAGGCAGAGCAGGGCCTTCTTACCGATGAGACCTGGCTCCAAATGGAATGAGGTCCCTCTTGAAGGTGGATTCTCCCTCCCAGTAGCTCTTTGAGTTGAAGCTAGCACCCACTTGTCCCAAACTTGTCCTAGGCGTTGTAAAAGTGAAATTTGGGAAATGCCATCTAAAAGTGTATATATTTCTATGGACATGGAAAATGTATCAAGCTACATTTCCCGTGATCCAACGTGGTCCAACTGGGTTCCGTTTCCGGGTTTTTGGGCTTGGGGAGGCCTACGTCTTGACGCAGGGAAGAGTTTATAATCTCCTGGGTTAGGAGGGGTCTCGCTCTTGGCCAGCAGACTCGAGACAGGAAACAGGAGACAGTAATGGCGAGGGCGGCAATTTTGAATGCTTACAAGCGCGTGGTCTAATAACTATCTATCAGCATGGCTTTAATTAAATTACTAATATATATATATTTATACCAGCCTTTATCATTTTTAATATTTATAGCATGGAGAAGGGTTCTTGGTCAGACTCGGGTCAGACTGGATGACCTGTCTTGGCTGAGGAATGACGTTGTGAATAAACAAGTATTCCTTGCAGTGTTTCCTATGAGCTGAGTGTTGAACTAAGTCCTGGGGATACAAATCAGAAGTGAGAACAGTGCTTGCCCGACTTTCTGATCATCATGATAGCTTAGCATTTCTGCAGTGCTCGAGGGTTTGAAAAGGGCTTCGCCACAGTTATCTCCTCTGATCTTCATGACAACCCTGGAAGGTAGGTGTTCTTATTATCCCTAGATGAGGAAACTGAGGCAGGCAGGTTCAATGACTTGCCCAGGGTCACCCAGGTAGGAAGTGTCTGAGACTGTTTTTGAACTTGGGTCTTCCTGACTCTATCACTACCTAGTATCTACTCAGAGTAACTAGTAGGGGAAGATAACATGTACTTGAGTCATAGTCAGGGAAGCCTGCGTATGGAGAGTCCCCGCCTTGATGTATTCCTCCATAACGGCAGCCTTGACTTCAAACCCCATCTTGGACAGTTAACTAGCTGGTTAAAAACGAGCTCCTATTTGTCAAGTGCTCAGTGCGGTACCTGGCATAAAGCAAGTACCTCCCTTCTCCAGGGCGTTTTCCAGGAACAGTGGATTGTAATGTTGATTTAATGATGGAGGCCAGAGTAAGAGGTGGGAAGGGATGGAGGTAACAGCATGGAAACAGGCTATTTGGTCTGGTTGGCGCCTGTGGAGCAGCCCAACTTGACCTCCCTCATTCCCCGATCTAGACAACTCTGCCCAGGACAGAGCAGCTTAACTAACTCCTTCAGGACCTGGGGACGCTTTTCTGGCTGTCTCACCGGCCAGGAGGGACCACAATGTGTGGAGAGAGGGCAGAGTGTCCAGAACCAATGGTTGGCTAGGATGTGAAGTTGGATGTTGCAAAGGATCCAGTGTCATGCTTACCACCGAGTAGGCTACAGAGAAGGCCTAGCAGCCAGGCAGGCAGCCTCAGAAGATTCTTGGCTCAAGACCTGGCTGTCTCAGGAAGCCAGTGGAGCCTTTGACTAGCTAGCATGGGCCCTTTCCGAGCATCTTCCTGAGGTCTCCTGCCCAGGCACCCGGGTTTTCTCGTCTTTCCAGTCCAGAGCACCTTCAGCGCACTAGGAGATTATTGCGTCCGAATCTGGTAGGTCCTGCAGGCTAGAGGGAATGCCTGTGAGGTAGGTCAGCACCACCCTAAACAAGTGGGGACCCAGGACTCTGCAGTTTGCCTTCCTTCTCAGTTAAGCGGGAGATTGTGGAGTTCAGAAAACCCCTCTGGTTGGCTGATCTGGGTTGGTTCCCGGCCCGTCTGCCTGCCTGCCTGCCTGCCTTTCCCACAGTCCTACAGAACAGAGGTTTTGGCCTGTCACTGACGAAATGAGCCCCAAGCTAGCGGCTTCTCTTGGACCCGGGAGATTTTCATGAATCCTACCCCGAGATAACAGCTGCCTTTGGAAAAGGAAGCCATTTGGAAAAGGCATCCACTCACTTGGCAATATTCTGGGGTTCTTCAACCTTCCCCCGCGTCCCCCAAGGAAAGCAGTGGTCGAGTTGGGCAGGGACAGATTCCGCACTTGTTGCTTGGTTGACAGGAGACAAGGAAGGAATACTAGAAGACATATAATAAATACCCCAGAGCAAGCCGGGGCTGTTGTAGTCCTTCCACTGGAGAGGCTGCTAAGATCCCAGCATCATAGACTTGGAGCCCAAGAGGTCACGGAAAACAGCCCTCTTCTTTTCCAGAAGACAAAACAGGCCCCACTCGGCCAGGTCTAGTGACTCGCCTAGGGCCACTGATAGAAAGGGCAGAGGCCCTCTCTTCCCAAGCCGGCATTCTTTCCCCACCGCAACACTCTGCCCTTCCGGGCCAAGGCCAGTGATTGCCGCAGTAGTAAGCATTGGCAGAGGCCACTAGGTGGCGGGGTAGAGTGCTCTGTGTGGAATCGAGAAGACTTAAGTTCAAATCTTGCCACGCAAGTGATAAATAACCTTTGTTCGCCTCAGTTTCCTCATCTGTGAACTGAAGATGACCATAATGACCACCCGTGTCCCAGCGGTGCCGGGTGATATCAAGTGAGATAACCGAGATGGAGGACTTCGCACATCCTAGAAGCTCGGCGTGCACATTAGCTCTTGTGCTAATCTCGAGCTCTTGTGAAGCTCTTTCTTCATACGAACCCGGAGAGATTTTCCACCAAAAATTCTCCCCACGGTGGCATGCTAGCTTACTCTCTCTGCGAGCAAAGGCGCTCCCGGGGCAAGTACTTTGTTCTTCCCCATGGAATCCCTACTTTCTGTCTTAGTAAAGACTCAGAAGGGCAAATGGGGTTCGGTGACTTGCGCAGGGTCGCACAGCTAGGACTGGTCGGTGGCCAGCTGGGAAGCCGAGTCCTCCGCCCTGCAGGCCTGGCTCCCTGGCCACTGGGAGGTAACTTTTCAAATAGAGGAACTATTTCCATAAACTCGGCTTTCTTTGTCACCTGGAGAGCGTCCTGTCCTCGGAACCCCATCAAAGGGCATACAAAGGGCATTTGGAGGCGTGACCCCAAAAAGGCTGAGAAAGAGCACTGGCACTGCAGGGCCCCTGAGGCACCTCCCAGGCCTAGTTCTCTTTTATGCGGGGTGGTGATTGTGGTGGGTAGCCAGAGAGAAGGGAAGGGCCATGGCCTCCAAGGCACCCACAATGGAGCAATTGGCAAGACTTAAAGCGCTGCAAGGCACCTATTATTATTATTATTATCTTGATTATTATGGCTGCCCTTGGAGCTAGGAGAAAGAAGATGGGGGGGGGGGGCGGGTCATACACGCGGCCGCAGGAGCAGGGAGGCGAGACTGTGGGAGGGAGGCGGCGGCGGCCGCGGTGGGCAGCAGTGGGAAAGAGAGAAGAGAAAAGTGGGTTTGGGAGACTTAGGAAGGAGTTGGTGTGACCCTTTCTTTGTTGGGGGCGGATAGATGACAAGTCCAAGGCGGAGCTGGGCCCAGGAGGGTACTTCCCCACCCCACCCCCCTCCTCGGGAGGCGGCCGGCACAGGAGATCTCGAAATATGGCCTGAGGGCACTAGGGAGAGAGTGGAAGGAGCGAGAGAGCCCCGGGCCCCCAGGCCAAATGCGTAGGCAGGCCGACTTCGGAGGCCTTTATCACCCAGCAAAGCCGCGGAGCAGCTAGTGTTTTTGAACTTGAACGGGAGGTTTGCTACCTCCCTAAGACATAGGGCCCTCTGCCCCAGTCTCCCGCCCGGGGGCATGTTCATTGAAGTGCTAGCAGGGAGCTGCTGCAGGATCCTAAACGCTTGCACACATCTGAAAAGCCGCGACTCGTACCCTATCCCTGGCCATCCCGAGCCAGCCCTTAGCACCGCAGCCAGCCAGCCTAGGGCCGCGGAGCCCGTGTCCATAACCCGCAGGCAGGCAGGCAGGCAGGCAGGCAGGCACCGAGGCAGGGAGGCAAGGTGGGCACGCGCGCTCGCGAGTGTGAGTGTGTGTTCGTGTACGTGCGCGCGCGGGGGGGGGTCTATCCGCCCCTGTAGCTCGCTCCCCAGAGATCAGACGGGCGGGGTAGGCACCCCGAAAGCTGCGGCTGTCCTGGGGG
>NW_025390853.1:0-9596 GCF_016433145.1 Gracilinanus agilis | reverse complement strand
GGACTTCAGGGCAATTTTGCTGAATTATTTCTGTTAGTATGGAGTCCAGGTTTCTATTAATTTCTGGTTTTTCTGGAAGACCGATTATTCTCAAATTGTCTCTTCTAGACCGGTTTTCTTGGTCTGTCACTCTCTCATTGAGATATTTCATGTTTCCTTCTATTTTTTCAGTCTTTTGCCTTTGTTTTATTTGTTCTTGTTGTCTTGAGAGATCATTAGTTTCTACTTGCTCAAATCTAGCCTTTAGGGATTGATTTTCGGCTATAATCTTTCGGTTTTCGGCCATAATCTTCTGGTTTTCGGGCCATAATCTTCTGGTTTTCAGCCATAATCTTCTGGTATTCCTTTTCAATCTGGTCATTTCTGGTGTTCAATTTCTGAGCCTCACTTTCCAATTGCATGATTCTACCTTTTAAACAGTTATTTTCTTGCCAGATCTCTTCCATTTTCCTCAAAATCTCAGTTTTGAACTCTTCCATAGCTTGTGAGGAGTTTTCCTTATTTGAGGAGGGTCCGGATGCTTGTTTGTTCTCCTCCTCTGTTTGCTCGTTTGTCTGGATTTTCTCTGTGTAAAAGCTGTCGAGTGTTAAAGACTTCTTTTTCTTGTTGTTATTCTTTCTCTTCTGAACTTCCTGAGACTGAGTAGCCATCCTTAGCCCAGCAGCTTCTCAGATTTATCCTCGCGCTCAGTGTCTGTCCGCGATCTATTGGTTCCTGAGGTCTGAGTTCTGGTTTTTTCCAAGGTCAAGCCCCCTGGTGGATCCCCTTGCTTGATCCTCTGCCAGAGGTTCCTTTACAAGTCTCGGGGCACTGCTTCCACAGTCGTATACCCGTCCACACTGGTTCCCCACTTAGGCTTTAGTTCCTGGCTGTGTCTGCCTCCACCCACGCCTCCGCCGTGCCTGCGCTCTCAGCCTGTGCTCTGCACCCTGTATCCTGCTCCTGTGCTCAGATTTCGCCTGCGTTTTTTGGCTTAATGGGGTCCTAAGTCTTGCTGCTCTCAGGAACAGGCCCCGGAGCTGCCGATGACTCGATGGGTGCCCCAAACTTGCTCTATTTCTTTTTAGCTGGCTTTGGAGCTATAGATGTTGTGTGTGGAGGGGGTGAGGGTGGGGTGGTTGCTCAGCCCGAGATTTCGTGAGGGCTGTTTCACCCCTTTATAGCATGGAAATGCCTCGATTCCACGTACCTTCCACGCTGTGCCCTGTTGTGGGGGTTCCTCCGTTCGTCTGGACTTGTTTTTATGTCCCCTTGAGGAGTTTTGTGTGTTTCGGTCAGGAGAGGTTAAGAGCTGCTTCTTACTCTGCCGCCATCTTAACCCGGAACTGAAAGTTAAGTTTTTAAATGACAATTTTTTTTAAACCCTTGTACTTAGGTGTATTGTCTCATAGGTGGAAGATTGGTAAGGGTGGGCAATGGGGGTCAAGTGACTTGCCCAGGGTCACACAGCTGGGAAGTGGCTGAGGCCGGATTTGAACCTAGGACCTCCAGTCTCTAGGCCTGACTCTCACTCCACTGAGCTACCCAGCTGCCCCTTAAATAACAATTTTAATAGAGTAAGAACATACAAATAAGGTGGCGTTTTAGAGAAAAATCTAGTCAATCATAATAGAGTCCTTTATTATCCAAATGAAGTCCTTCTGTGTGATACTAAGACCAAGGTTGTCACTTGTCCCTAGTCTTCTCATTATGGCAATTAATTTTTATAGGGAAAGCTTTTGTATAAAATTGTTATAATTGGCTTTGATGTCATTTCCTTCATCTGTTTCCTGTTTTTCAACATCAATAATTTGTTTAATTTGGTTAAGTTGGAGGTTTTAATTTTTTTATAATACATCAAGCATTTTTCTTATTTTATTCATTTATCTAGGTTTATATTCATTTTTTCTTCTAACAAATTGGTAATCTGTCTATATATAGACAATTTAATTCAAATCAATAATCTTTTGCATCTTGTTTCTTAAATATAAAATCAATTCCATTTCTTGTGACATGACTTTGTGCTTAACATGTCTATGAACTTGTGATTTTTTTCTTCGAAGAATATATATGTTATTTATATAGATGCTATGATTCTATGTAGTCTGTAAGTTTTTGCCTTCTCTCATTTTTTTCCTGAGTTGTCTTTACCTATATATGTATGTGTATAGATATATATTTGCTACATTTACTTATGTTTACTTTTGTATCTAAGTCACTGAATATCAATTATATGTTTACTTAATTTTCAAGGTCTTGTCATATCCTCAGTAGAATTTCTCAATTTTATTTTCTACAACATGTTGGTGTATAAGCACAAATATTTTCAAGAAAGTCTTTTTGCAAATAATTATCATAGACACAGTTCTAAAAAATGATCCTGAAATGTTTCTTATTCTCTTCAAAGATATGATAAAATAAATTTCTTTGACTTCTTTAACTTGTCTCTCCAAGATGAACCTATAAGATCTCTCTGACTTTAATGGTAACTACCTTCTCATTTTTTGGTTTTGTTTATAATGAGAATGTCAAAATGGATATAATTTAGTTTCTTTAGGAGTATGCCCACTCACTGGTTAGTATACTTTTTTGGTGACATCATGTGAGATAATGTTTGCAGATGACTTAAAAACAGATTTTTAGAAGTCTTTGAACCCTTTCCACCTTTTCACTACTAAAGCAGAAAGGGGCTACCTAGAGTTAAAGGACATTTTATTTTTCTTTGTTTCATGAGTTAGATGATTCTTCACTAAGTAACTAGCCTACTAAAATGAGCCTTTCTGCATTTAGCTTCGCTGTGCTTGAACAATATCCACAATTTCTTAATAGTATTGTACTTAATGTCTAGCACAAGAGAAGCTATTAGAGCTATTTACCTACTTATCTAATCCCTGAGAACCAATTTTACCTCCTTGACACAATGAAAAATTGTACTATGTTTTTATGGAGTATTTCACAAGGTATAGATTCTCTCTTTCACCTAGTGAAAATTTCCTCAAAATCTTTAAATTTATGTTCTCTTTATTTTGCATTTCACTCATACTAAAATTTTAAAGAATATAAACTTCACTTATCTACTTAAATTTAATTTTGCATGTAGAGCTGGGGATACCACTGTAATGGTTAAAATAGGGATTTTGACAAAATAAGAGAGTAGCTTTTAATAATTTAGTTTTAATGAGAATATAATGGAATTATACATTAATATTTCCCTTTAAGCCAGAGAAAAGGAAACTTCTAGCAGCTTTTAACATTTAACAATTTAGTTTTAATTAAAATAGATACTAAAATAATATAGTAAGTAAAATGAATATAAGAAAGGAGGGAAATAGGAAAGAGGTAGAGAAAGAAATTTTCCTAATGTCTATACTATTTACCCTATAACTGTCTATAACTACTTAATAACAACCATCCCACAAAGTTCCAACCCAATTAACCCAATCAAAACCAACCCAATCAGTGTTTAATCCAAACCCAACAGGTCTGTCAATGAAGACCAGCCACCTTCCAAAAAGTTCAAGGTAGGAAAAAAAAAAAACAACTAACAGACCAAACCAAAAGCCAAACATGCAAAAGGCAAAAGGCTCTCAAAAGGCTAAAGCCAAAAGCTCTCTGTGTAAGCTCAGGTCCACCTTTATATTCCAGCAACTAACTGCCAACCACCAACAAATAACAAACCCACGGCACCAACAACCAACCCTCAAAGACCAACCCAAGTCCAGAAGCCAACTTCCCCGCAACTGCTAGCCCTAATTGTTAGTAACTGACAGACCTAACTGACAGACAGTTGTCAGCAACTGACAGTTTAACTAACTGATGCTGGACCCCATTTATAACCTCCTCCTACCTCACTTCCCTTCCTGTCTCTATTGTTTCTTGACATCTCCCAGATTCATTAGTTTCCAGATGCCCAAATTCTTATTTTTATAGAATTATTTTAAAGTAAGCTTTTGTACCTCCTTTTTTTTCCTTTTGATCCATTCTGTTTTTTCATAAGTGGTTTTTTTGTACCTATTTTTTCCTTTTGGTGTTTTTAAAGTTATTTTCTTCAGTATTTTTTGTGCCACTTTTACTAAGCTATTAATTATTTTATTTATAACTTTCTTCTTTTGTTCCCACTTTTTACCTATTTTTTCCTTCACCATTCTTATCTGATTTTGAAAATTAAAATTTCAGGAAATTTTGTTTTCAATGTAAATTCTTTTTCTTTTAGGCTTTCCTCTGTATCTGTTTTGATTTTATTGTTTTTTTCTGAGTTTGTGTCTTGAATTTTCTTAGTATCATATTAGATTAAGATTAGTTTCTTTTTTATTGTTTGCTCATTTTTTCATACTATTTCTTGACTTTGAACTTCATTTAAAGTTGAACTCTATTGCCACCATGAGGGGGAAGAGTGCTCTTTCCAACTTCCGGTTTTTCAAAGCTTCAGGCTATTTTCAGAAGTTCTAGGGTTTGGGAATTTTTTGGTGCTTCCAAGGTGGTGTCATATAGAGAGAGGTGTGGTGCCTGATCTCCTGGTCTACACTCTTATATTTACCTATGAAGGGTTCCTGATCCCTTGGGATCACTATCAATACTGCCCTTTAGAGCCCATATTCCCTTGTGAACAGAATTAATAATGTTTCTTAGGGTTTCTGCTCAACTGGGACCAGAAGTGACACTACTCCTCGGAAGCCCTGCTCCCTTTTGACCCAAAATAATATAATTTCCTAGGGTCCCTGATTCCTTGTGCTCAAAAGCAATGTTACTTGAGGCTTCCAGTGCCTTTTCATTGAAAGTGCTCATTTCAACTCATGAGCTATGATTCAGGAGTATAAGCAATGAATTTGTCAAATAGTATCTTTTCCTGTATCTAAACTAGTACTAGGTTCCCCTGTAATCTCTTTTTGGCAGATTTCCTTCCAATTTCTACCTTGAGAGCTCTTGAAGTTGCTGTTGTTTTTGTCATTACCACCTAATCCTACTACTGTAACTTCATCCAGGTGGGTGGCAGACCAGCTTCTAACCTCATGATATAGATCTCTCTTTCTGACTTCTTATCTTGGACTGGAAGAATGTCTCACTCTGACCTTTTTTTGACTCTGCCTCTCCAGAATTTTATTTGAAGCATTATTTTAAAGTTGTTTGGAGGGGTATTTTGAGTATATATTTTAAGTCTTAATGGACTGATTAATGCATAATGCCTGTTAGTGAGGATTTCCTACCACCTAAAAATTGTATTACAAATGAAACAAATTAGAATAATTTTATTGGTGCATTATGACACTTTATCTTAAAAGAATTCAAAAGGGGTACTAGGTTTATAGAGATTTAAAAAATAAAACTCTTTTTGTACATGAGTGGAAAGTCCTCAGTAAACCCAGATTATCTCCCCTTTCACTTGGCATTCTGACAGAAATTTCCATCATTGAAATAACTATTAATGATGTACTTTAACTGAATCAAAACAGCAAATTATCTGGGAGGAGTCATATATCTGGGAGGAGTTGATATAATTCCATGATACAATGAACTGATTAATTCAATTAACATTATCATCAGTGCCTGTTAAAGATTGGAGATTAGCTGTCTAACAGATTAACATAACTCTACACTTTCCTCAGCTCTCAAATTTCTTACCCTATTGCCCTCTTCCAGTTTGGTAAATATCATCCCTGGCTTTAGCTTCACTATCCACTGTTTATAAGCTTTTGAACACAAATGAGGAAAATTAAATAATTCTGCTACCTAGGAACATGAAAGATTCATTTTATCTAGTCTCAATTGGGCTTTTACTGAAACAAGTCAATCTTGGTGTATTAAGTATGCCTCAGGCCAGTGCCCTGATAGCTTAGGGCTGATACTGGAACAAAATGAGACATTTGTCTGTCATTTAGTCTTTAATAAAGGGAAGTTTACTTAGTTAATGAATAGAGAAAAATAGATCTCAAGTAGAATCTGTCTTCTTGGCATCCATATGGAATTGGATGTGAACAGAAAAGCCAGGTATGATGAGACTTATAGCCTTAGGATATCTATCAATTCACTTTTTTATGCCCTTGGGTGAATAAGAAGTCAAGTTTACTTGACCTAATGAAACTAGTTAGTCAAGATAAGCTTCTGCCTCCAAGGCAAATCATGTTTTTAGGAAAGAGCTTTCTCAGATTTTAGGGGAAAAAAAACTAATCTACTTTATGGAGAGTGATAGAGGTAAAGAAAAGAACAATTGTGGATTAGGGCAAACCCTAGCCTATCACAACACTATTTTTAATTCTTTAAATTGATTTCTTTTCTTATTTCCTCAGAGAAGCCATTCCATATATTTTCTTCCTTTCTCAAGTCTCTCACAACATGTCTTCTTCCTCTCTTTTACCTGAGAACTCTGTCGCTTACGTTACTGAGATAATTGTGGTCATTCATGAAGAATTCCTTCTTCTTTTTTCTCTTTATCTCAAAACTACCTTGACATATATCAAGCTATCTTTCCTTCTTCACTCCAGTATCCTTTCCAAAGCCAACTTTCATGTGATCCCATTCCCTCCAGGTTTCTTCAGTAGATTATATGCTCAAACACCTCCTTCAGTTCTCAAATCTTTAAACTCTCCATCTATTCTATCTTCAAACAAACACTTCTACTCATCCCTTAGAAACTAGATCCTACCATTTCTCTCAAACTGCAATTTTTTAAAAAAATTCTCCCTTCTTTCTTATCCAAATTCCTTGAATTAACTATGCACATTTACTGCCTTCACTTTTTTCTTATCCCTAAGTAATTCTGGCTTCAGACCTCATCACTAAATAAAAATGGTTCTCTCCAAATTTGCCAGAAATCTCTCAATTTATGAATCAGATGGCCTTTCTTTGTTCTAATCATTCTAAAACTAATGTAAATTACAACTTTGACTACTCACTCATTTGTGAGTTTCTCTGACACTATGTTCTTCTTATGCTCTTATTTAACTGACCATTTCTGTTTACTTTTGGTGGATCTTCTCCATTCATTTAGCTCTGTCAAATATTAGATTTCCTCAAGTTTCTTAGTCTCTCCTCTCCTATATTCTCTCATTTAGTTAGTTTAACTATCATTCCTATATAACTAGCATGTACTTGTATACATACACACAGGAGATCTGAAAAATCTACATAAAAATTTTTGTCCCTCCCTTCATATGAAAAAGGTCTGATTCTTTTCTTTCACATGGTATTTACAATGCCTTATCTTAAATTTTTGGGTAAGTATGCATTTCCAAGTTTCTAAACTTTTTCTATGTTGCCTATTGACCTTCAAGTGTCATCTGTGGCTTTCACAAAACTCTCCCAAAATTCCCATTTAAATTCTTATGCTAACTGGTGAGATATTGAAACCACAAAGGGAAAAATTATGATGTGGAAGGGATAACTGTATATACATATATATATATATATATATATACATATTGTATATATGTATATATTAACATATATCTATAAACACACATATTTTTCAGCCCCCATCTCTTCCATGAGCTTCAGTTCCACCTTATTATTCAGTTGCCTATTAGTCTTTTAAAAATGTTTTGTGACAGAATAACTCAAATTCAACATATTTAAAATTATACTTCTTTTTCCCTCCAAACCATCTTTTATTACAAACATCTTTAGTTCTGTCAATGGCACAATCATTCTTACAGTCTCCTAGGTCATAAGCTCAGAATCACCCTCAACTCTTCACCCTTCATCATCTTATATTTCTAATAAATTGCTAAATTTTACTCATTATACTTCCAACAATATTTCTCACATCTGAACCGTCCTCTCCACTCAAGTAGACACCTCCATAGTTCAGACCATCATCACCTTTCACTCATATTATTACAATGGCTTTCTGATTTATTTTCCTGGTTCAAGGCTTTATATCATTCTACACAAAGTGTTTTCAAATAAATTTTCTTTAAATCAAACCATGTGACTTCTCAATAAACTCCATTGACTTTTTTGTGCTTCTCAAATCAAATGTAGACTCTTCTGTTTAATTTTTAAAGTCCTTTTCACGTTCTGGCCATGACCTATCTTTTCAGCTTCTTTTTTACCCCTTCTATATTACATGATCCAAACAGATTGGACTTCTCTAATCTTCACATAAAACACTTGTTTTTGGTTAGACCTGACATGGGCCAATCTAATGGAACAAAAAGAGATACTAGTGGATGATGAAGCAGTTAGCAAAAAGAGATTTGCTTCTCTGCAGTAGGAGATCTAGGCAGAGCAGATACCTCAAGTTGTTTCAGCTTGGTAAATTCTCTTGCTTGAATTACCCTGGCTCTCTGATATTTGACTGATTGATCAAAATGGGTAATTTTCCTTAAGACTTATGTCATTAATTAAATTAATAGCCCCTATCTCCTAGGGGTGTTGTAAGGATCAGAGAAGAAAATTGGCACAGGGAGATTAAATGATTTGCCCAGAGTCACACAGCTAGTGTCTAAACTGTGATCTGATGCACCTAGAGAAGGAGAATGAGGAAAAAAGAAAAAGAAAAAGGAATTACAATAGCAAATTAGAAAAGTCCAAATGGAAGGAGATCTTCTAATCATCACCTTTTAGGAAGAAACAAATGATGGAAAGGAGAATATATTAAGTGTTTGCTCTGTGTTATACACTGTGCTAAGCAGTTTATAAAAATGATCTCATGGGGCAGTTGGGTAGCTCAGTGGATTGAGAGTCAGGCCTAGAGACGGGAGGTCCTAGGTTCAAATCTGGCCTCAGACACTTCCCAGCTGTGTGACCCTGGGCAAGTCACTTGACCTCCATTGCCCACCCTTACCACTCTTCCACCAAGGAGCCAATACACAGAAGTTAAGGGTTTAAAAATGTAAAAAAAAATAATAATAAAAATATAAAAATATAAAAATGATCTCATTTAATCCTTATAAAAGTCTAACCAAGGTAGGGGCTATTTTATGTTAAATAACTTACAGGGTAGCATAACTTTTATATCTGTACTGGATTTGAACTCAAGACTTTCTGACTCCAGACCCAACATTTTATTCTTTTCATCACCTAGCTGTGTAAGAAAAACAGCA
Organism: Gracilinanus agilis; assembly: GCF_016433145.1. Taxonomy (NCBI): domain Eukaryota; kingdom Metazoa; phylum Chordata; class Mammalia; order Didelphimorphia; family Didelphidae; genus Gracilinanus; species Gracilinanus agilis. Next base: position 576 of record NW_025390853.1, on the reverse strand, counting down.
AAATTTCTTTTGGGCCCAAATAACCTCTTCTTTGCATGCCAGTATAGGAAGAAATGCATAGAATGGGGAAATGCTGACCTAAAGCACCCCAAGTCCTAAGAAAAATGTGGCCTACAAACAGTCAAGCTTTATTCCTTTTGGACAACATGGACATGACGAATCTTGGACAAAAGACCAAAAGGAAATTTAAAGATTCTAGTGGATACTTCTCTCTAGACTGTAAAGTCTTCAAGAGCATTGACTGTGTATTTCTACCTTATATTTGTACTTTTCTTTTTGTCATGTCCTAGGCCTCGCAGAGTAGAAGCTCATAGTATACAAGTTAATTAATGTCTTTTGAGCATTCTACAGGAAAAAAAGAAGTACCATCATGTGTTTGGACTTTTTCACAGCCTTTTCTACCTTTCATCTTATCTCAGTTTCCATGGTGTCTTCCATCTTTTCCCCAGGCTATTGGATTGAATCTCAGATAAAATAAATTAGGCCTGAAAGGAATTTCCTAGTTTAAATATGGGTTAACTTCTTAATAAATGCTGGAAGAAATCCACTGTCTATTAAATATATATATATATATAT
>NW_025390852.1:0-10377 GCF_016433145.1 Gracilinanus agilis | reverse complement strand
TCTCTCTCTCTCTCTCTCACACACACACACACACACACACACAGCACTTAGAACATGGAATATATAGATTAAAAGAATTTAAATAATAGTTGATTAAATGCTTGTTGATTGACTGTATATACACACAGTGAATTGTTGAATCCTTGAAAATGATTCTAGAAAAACAATTATTTGAAAAAAAAACAACTTTAAATGATGGAAAGAAGGCAATCAGATTGATGGCCATCATCATGAAGGACCTGCCTACTTTATTTTTTAAATCTCTAATACTCTAGCAACCTTTTATTAAATAACTGTACAACACACTTCCTTAATTGCTGAAAAATGTTTAATATGATCTTTGCCCTGATGAAGTTTGTATTCTAGAAGAGGGATACCTAAACAAATATCTGTAATGAATGATAAACACATAAAAGAAATACAAGCAAAATGCAATGAGGGTGTATAGTAGGAGTTGGTGGTATCAGGGATGACTCGTAGACAATATATAACTCATGTTGGATTTAAAAGGATACTGAAGAATTTAAGAAGCAGGGGTATTCTAGGCAAAGGAAAATGCAAAGAAGGAGACAGAGATGGAATAATATGAGAACATGAATAGGAGACTAAAGTAGTCTGGGTTAAAGGCTTTTAATAATGATTGTTGAATTAAACTTATTTGAATCAATTTGAACTGACAACAGTGAGAGAGTGTTCCAAGTGGGCTTATCTCAGAAAATCCTTTTTTTTCTAAAGATGTACTTTATGCCAGTTTTCTCAAATTTAATGACTCTTTTAAGTTTACGACACACTACTACTATCCAAATCTTAATTTTTCTTCACAAAGACTTATTAATCCAATTATATAGTCATCTGAACAAAGACCTACATGAAATAATTTAACAATTTACAAGCAATCAAAGTACATTTCAGGCAGCCTGATTTCCAAATTTCTGTTCTAGGTTATCAAAATGGGCAGCTAGAAAGCACTATTATGGTCATGTGGACCATTTCCTCCAATTCTTCACACCATACACATACATTCATACTTATCATTTGCTTCATCTTGATCAAATCACCTAATTTCTCTGAGCCTCAGTTTCTTACTCTATAAAATGGGAACAATAAAACTGCCCATGTAACAAGGCTGAAAGTGTTTTATAGACTTTACAGTTAATACTTTATAAAATGTAAAAATATGAATGATTAATATAATTTATTATCATCATCCAATAGAAGTTGTAAACAAATAACTCTCCTCTTTTACACATCAGCTTCTGAGTCTTTTCTCCTTCATTTCCCAAATTCTTTCATTGTTCTGCCCCTCAGACATATTCTTTTTTTTATTATTGGTATTTGTGAGTGCCACAGAAGTACCTTCTTAAAAACTACCGTTTCTAAAATTCAAATTCAAAACTATTTGGCCTAGGGTGATACATTTTTTATTTTGTGAGATTTATTTTTTTCTTTTTAATAATCTTCCAAAGCGTTTATTCTGCTCTCTAGCTGGGGACATTTGTTAAAAATAAAGAAAACAGCACACCAGCTTGCTCTATATGTCTCTATTGTTCTCCAGGCTACTTCTAATTAGTGAAGCCAGGTTCATTCATTTGTGTGAGATTATGTGTATGTGTTTATACAGAATTCCCCAAATGAGAGAACCTCTGTATTTGGAACTACTATAATAAGCAAACTAATATAGACATAGAGAGCAAAAGAAAGGTTGAACTCTAGTCACAAGCTGAAAAAAGGGCTTGTCACTAAATTCTCTGACTAAACAAAGCAACTCACAGGCCATGACTTCTTTGACCTGCTTTCACATGACTAAATTAGGTATGAAGGTCAGAAAAGACCTTTATGTTTGGGGGCTAAGCTCTCTCACATAATAAATAATCCCTGAATTAAGGCATTTATAATTAATTTTATTTTAAAATGTAGGAGAGTAATTCAGAAAACTTCTCCCCCCTCCAGTATTTTTCCTTTTCTACTGAAAATCTATATTTAGAGAACAGCTAGATGGTTCAGTGGATAGAGAATCAGTCTTAAAGACGGGGGGGGGGGGTCCTCAGTATAAATCTGACCTCAGATACTTCCTAGCCATGTGACCATGGGCAAGTCACTTAACCACCCCACCATGCCTTATCCTTACTACTCATTCCTTGGAACAAAAACACAGTACTGATCCTAAGACAAAAAGTAAATGTTAAAAAAATTAAATAAAATATTCCTTTTTGTGTGTATATATATATATACATATATATATGCATAGACTCATAGATATTAGATATAGATGTATATATGTGTAGGCATGTATGTATATATAAATATACACACAAACAGTGATATATATATATACATAAATATCTGATATTCTTTGGTCACTCTCTAGTGAAAGGCTTTTAATCAGGGGAAGAAAGATATAATTCCATATATATTCTACAGCCATCTCTATACTGTTATTTATGAATTGTTGGACAAGTGTAACATAAATTTTGAAACCAATCTTTTAACAACTTAAATTGGAACCTGGTTTCTCTTGCTGTGCATGCAGCATTTCAGTAATAACAAAGGGATCAATACTTTCTATTTCGTCTTGTATCTTCAGTATGTTAACATTACCATGATATCTCTATTGAAAATTGTGTCAACAAATTCTGGTTTTGAAGAGAATAAAATGGGGGAAAGGTATATTGAATGTCAAGGCTATTTACACATACAAAGTATAGGCAATATATTTTACACTTTCTATTATACTAACCTTCTTTATTTTAAATAATCCATGTTTTGATCGTCTCAATAAGCAAAAATATTTTTGCATCAAGTTTGTCAGCTGTCTAGTTCCATTATGGTCCATAAAACAGGCAACAACCCTGTGAAGAAAATCATTCTACTTGGTTGTATTTTTTCCTCTTCTCTTTGATAAGTAAAACATCAGAATTTGAAAAATAAATGTAAGTGAGAATGTGTAGAAGAAAAAAGGGAAAGAAAAATAAAAACAAAAAAAGAAGAAAAGAAAGAAAATATGCCCAAGTTTACCAGATGAAGAAGAAATTTAGCTGAGGGAATTATTCCAACCTATAGTTCTCAAACACAGCATGGAGAGACAGAAAAATGAAATTTTAGTCATTAGAATTTGACAGCTCCCAGTCATAATATGCTGACATGTCTAACGGGAATTAAGAGGTTCTACCAGCAGAATGAACATTAATAATTTTTTAGGCAAATCATTTCTTTCAGCTCCATGAATCACAGTACATTGGAGGATCACTGGACACTTACAAATGACAGGTATAATACAACTCTTCTAGGCTTTGTGTTCTTTGTTAAATAGATTCCAACTATGAGCATTAATTATTATCTGAAAGGAAACACTTTCACAGGGCAGAGCAAAGGGGGGTCTATTCAGAGTAGAGGGAAGGTTTCAGGTTCCAACAGAAAGCCCACAAAGTGTCCCCTGGATTCTATAACATATGCTACCTCAAAATTAATCTGAAGTTTTAATTGGTTGTCTCTCTTAGATGTGAATGACAGTCCCTTCTTGTTCCCTCCACACTGTCCTCTCTACCTTCCTGTCCCTACATTCATGTCTCTGTCGACATCCCCCTAGCTATATGCACTTTTTTATACCTTTTTTCATAGAAACAGGGCTCATATAGCAAACAAAATTGGCTCACACACTGAGCATGACTACTAGACAAATATCATCTCAGTGAGAATGCCACAACACTGGTGACAGGAATAAGCAACAATCTACCCCAATGTAATACCCCTTCTCCTCTAGGCAGCACCAACAGGTAGATGGTACAGACAGCTAACAGCATGAGGAATACTCTGGAGCTCAGGTCACAATTTTGCCAGATGTCATGGCTGGCCCTATAAAGACAATTAAGGTAACTGCCTGCTACTTAGTATATTTGATGTGACCTGGGGAAGTCCTTATCCAAAATATCTCCCATCTAGACCTACTACTACCTAAAATATCATCATTTCATTCAGAGTCCTAAAATAACAGAACCTTAACTATGGAAAGGACTCCAGAAGTCACCTGAAGAATGGTAAAATCATCAACAAACCCAATAAGTAATTCAAGTTGGATTCTCCAACAGTAGGGCATTTATTTCAGATGCTACCCAAAATATGTGTAGATAACTAGCCTAGAGCAATGAAGAAGTTATTATGTCCATCATTTAGCACATTACCTGGCACATGGTAGGAACTTAAAAAAAACATTTATTGACTGATTAATTGATTGAAGCAGGACATCTCACCTTTGGACAGCTCTAAACAGTAATAAAGTTAGTTTTAGGTTACCCTTAAATTTACCCATTGTTCCAAGATGGGGCATCTAGGGATAAACAAAAATAAAGAAAAACTTATTCTCTTGTCCCAATAATTTTTGAAATATTTGAAGATATCTATCATGTGTCCCTCAATTCTCCTCTATTTTTTAAACCCTTAATTTCTGTGTATTTGTTCCTAGGCAGAAGAGTGGTAAGGGTAGGCAATGGGGGTCAAGTGACTTGCCCAGGGTCAAACAGCTGGGAAGCGTCTGAGGCCAGATTTGAACCTAGGACCTCCCATCTCTAGGCATAACTCTCAATCCACTGAGCTACCCAGCTGCCTCATCCTCAATTCTCCTCTAATCCAGTTCATATAACCACTGCTTCTTCAAGAGATCATATTATGGTAAGCCTTCCATTCCTAGGAAGAACCTTCTATTCACCTTTTTCTGCACATGATCCAACTCACTGATGTCTTTCAACTGGACAGAACATTCTAGATGTGGTTAGGTGAGGGTAGTTGGGGATACCATCATTTCTTTTGGCCTTAGAGACTATGTTTCTATTATAGTCGTTTCTAAAAGATTTCTCTAGTAAAATCTCTGGAAAGCTAGCAAAAAGACAAAGGTAATTGAGAAAAATAACCTTCTCTAGAAGTGATAATGGTCTATGCCAATAAGTAGAATACCTGTGCAGTCTCCTCTCTGGTGGGCATTATGGATGGAGGAAAAAGAAAAAAAGCAGGTTTATTTATGCATATATTTATGCATATAAAAGATTGCAATAATATGTACTTGGTAAGAATTAAGCCCAAATATTCCTACCTCCTGCAGCCTAAACATTGTTACAATGGTATGCCCAAGGCTGTAGAATCCATGAACATCTTATAACTCTCAGCAATAGCTTTCTAGCTGTATAAGGACTTTTCATGATCCCCTTGAATTCCTGAGGTGACTTCAACATGTGAAACTCTAAACAATTACTAAGATAAGCGAAGACTGCAGTTTCTTGATACCTTCACTAAGGGAGGTAGAAATAGAAAGGGGTGGGGAAGATATTCCCAGTATGCATCTGCTAATGCACTTGGCAAGAAATGGAAGTCTGATCCACAAACAGGCATACTGCAGATGGCTATGGATTTCGTGTGGTGAATTAAGCTTTAGACAGTCTTTTAATGGTTATACATTTTATGAAGAGGGCTCTTGGAAGTATATGAGATATTTGAAAATATTTCCCTCAATTTTATTTTGGACTACTTGATGGAAAGAAACTAAAGTATAATCACTAAGATATTTAGGAGCCAGGTTCCAATAATAGTCCAGAAAGCATCCTAGTATTATTCTTTAAGTATAAAGTAGATATTAAGTTATAATGAATATGCCAATGGGAGTAAAGAGACTTAGATTCTAAGTAAAAACTCTCTAAGCAAGTCATTTCTTTACTTTGGGTCTCAGTTCCCCTAAATGTCACATATGAAGATTGACCTATATGTCCTCAAAGGACCATCTTTCAGCTCTAAAAGCTTATATCCTAAGGTTTCTTCCACCTGCATAAAATTCTAAAATTCTTAAATCTTTTCCTCACTGAAATCCTCCTCTTATTCCTCATAAAATGTGTTAGATTTCTGAAAATTATGTCAACAAAACACAAAGTAGGTTCCACCCAGCTAGAAATATTTTGAGTACAAACCAGGTGACGAACTGACATTGCTAACTTTTTCAGAGAAGGTATCAAGAAACTGAAGAATTCAAACACCCACAACACTTTAGTAATTGCTGAGTATGTCAATAATCAGCCTACCAATGATGGAAGAGGTTCATCATCAGAAAACAGGACATAAGATAATTTTTTAAACATACCTATTAAAGTAGGAAGGGATTATGATCTACAGAGAAGAATATGTCTATACTGAAGAAATCCAACATCTTTTAAAAATGTTAAAGAAAAACTGACATGTGGAAGAGAGATTAGATTTGTTTTACTTGACCCACCATGCAAAGAAAACCAATGGATAGAAGCAATGGGTAGAAATTTTACTGGAGAGGTGGAGGAGACAGAGGGGAGAGTGGAGAGATAAAGCCAAAATCAAAGGGTTGCTTCCTCAAAGGAAGGAAGAGAGAAGTAAACAGAGGGAAGGGAAGGGGAAGAAGAGAAAAGAAGGAGAAAGGAGAAAAAAGGAGGAGGAGGAGGAGGAGGAGGAAAAAGAAGAGGAGAAGGAAGAGAGAAAAGAAAAGGGAAGGGAAGGAAAGAAAAGCAAAGGAAAGGAAAGGAAAGCAAAGGAATGTATAAATCTCTGGTTCTGTTCTGAAGGAACTTCAAGTCTAGGTGGAGAGACAAAACATAATTCAAAAGTTAAAGAGTGATCCATGTTAAAGAGCAATATAAGCTGAGAACTAATGTTTTTATAAATAAGAATAATGATTTGTTCTTTTTTTAATGCTTGTATTTTTTCAGTTACATGTAGAAACAATTTTTGACAATAGTTTTTTGACATTTCACATTCAGATTCTCTCCCTCCCTTGCCCTCCTAAGGCAGTGAATAATTTGACATAGGTTATACCCATACTATATGTAATACATATTTCCATAATACTCATGTCATGATTATCATATCATATATCACACATAAATAGAAATCTCATGAATGATATGTAGTGGAAGATACCATGTTTTGATCTATACTCAGATTCCAATAGTTCCTTCTTTGGCTATGGATAGCATTTTTTTCATGAATATCTTATGGTTGTCTTGGAGACTTGCTTTGCTAATAATCATTTAGTCCTTCACAATTGATCATTGTATATTTCTGTTATTGTATATATTTTTCTCCTGGTTCTACTCATTTCACTTTCCATGGTTTTCTTAACTTGTCCTGTTCCACATTCCTTTCAGCACAATGCTATTCCATTATAACCATATGCTACAACTTGTTCATCCATTCCCTAAGTAATGGACAAATCCTCAGTTTCCAATTCTTCGCCATTACAAATAGAACTGCTAAAAATATTTTGATATAAATAGGTTCTTTTCCCTTATCTCTTATCTCTTTAGGGTATCCTAAAGGGTATGCATAGTTTTGTGGCTATATGAGCCTGTTTCTCTAGAATGGGTTATATCAGTTCACAGTTCCACCAAAAGTGTATTAGTGTTCCAATTTTCCCACATCTCCTCCAACATTTATCATTTTCCTTTTTGATTATGTTAGCCAATATGGTAGGTGTGAGGTAGCCAATATTATGTTTAGCCAATATGGTAGTTCTTAGAGTTCTTTTAATTTGCATTTCTCTAATCAGAAGTGATTTGGAGCAGTTTTTCATATTGATACTATCGATATGACTATTGATAGTGTTAATCTCTTCCTCTGAGAACTGCCTTTTCATAGCCTTTGACCATTTCTCAATCAGGAAATGTCTTCTATTTTTATAAATTTGACTCAGTTTTCAATATGTTTAAGAAATGAGGCTTTTGTTAGAAACATTTGCTATAATTATTTTTTCAGATTTGTTGTTTCCCTTCTAATCTTAATTACATTGGTTTTATAGATGCAATTTTTTTAATTCAATGTAATCAAAATTATCTATTTCAATTTTTGTAACATTCTCTGTGTCTTATTTGGTCATAAATTCTTCTTTTATCCATAAGGCTGACGGCCAGACTTTATGTTGCTTTGACTTGTTTATCTTGTCACTCTTTATTTCTAAATCAAGTATCCATTTTAAATTTATCTTGGTGTGTGATGTAAGATGCTGATCCATGCCAAATCTCTCCCATACTGCTTTTCAGTTTTCCCAAAAGTTTTTTTTAATCAAATATTAAGTTGGATCTTTGGATTTATTGGCTGATTCTTTAGGTATATCATCATGTCAGCTGCAAAGTGTGATAACTTTGTTTCTTCATTGCCTTTTCTATTTCCTTCGATTTATTTTTCTGCTTTTATTGCTATATTGAACATTTCTAGTACAATAATAAATAATAGTAGTGATAAATGGCATCCTTGTTTGACCCCTGACCTTTTTGGGAAGTGTCTTAGTTTGTTCTCATTACAGATTATGCTTGCTAATGGTTTTAAACAGATGCCATTTATCACATTAAGGAAAGTTCTCTTTATTCCAATGTTTTCTAATGTTTTCTTAAGGAATTGGTGTTGCATTTCATCAGATGATTTTTCCTGAATCTATTAAAATAATCATGTGATTTCTGTTAGTTTTGTTATTGATATGGTCAATTATTCTGATGGTTTTCCTAATATTAAACCATCTCTGCATTCTTGGTATAACACGTACACGATTAGATTGTATGATTCTTGTGATAAAATGTTGCAGTCCCCTTGCTAATATTCATTTAAAATATTTGCATCAATTTTCATTAGAGAGATTGATCTATAGTTTTCATTTTCTGTTTTATCTCTTTCTGGTTTAGGTATCAATACCACACTTACTTGATAAAAAGATTTCAAAAGGATTCCCCTTTCCTCTATTTTTCTAAATTGTTCATGTAGTATTGGGGTTAGTTGTTTTTTAAAGTTTGGTAAACTTCACTTTTAAGTCCAGCTGGCTCTGGAGCCTTTTTTCTTAAGAAGTTCTTTGATGGTTGGGTTCAATTTCTTTTTTTCTGTGATGGAGTTGTTTATGTACTCTATTTCCTCTTTTGTTAGCCTAAATAGTTTATAGTTTTGCAAATATTCATCTATTTCACTTAGATTTTCAAATTTGTTGGCATATAATTGGAAAAAATAATTTCTTTTCTTCTTCCTTGCTTGTGATTTCACTTTTTTCATTTTTGATACAAGAAATTTGTTTTTTTCTTTCTTTTTTAAATAAAATAAAGCAATAGTTTATATTTTTCAATAAAACCGAATCTTTGTCTTATTAGTTCAAAAGTTTTCTCACTTTCCATTTTATTATTCTTTCCCTTGATTTTCAGGATTTCTAATTAATTGGGGATTTTTAATTTGTTCACTTTCTAGCTTTTTCTTCCTTGGTTGCATTCCCAATTCATTGATCTGCTCTTTCTCCAATTTTTTGATGTAAGTATTCAGAGATTTGTATTTTCCTCTCAGGACTTGCATCCCATAAATTTTGATATTTCTCTCCATATTGTCATTTTCTCTAATTAAATTGTTGATTGTTTTAATGATGCATTTATTTTTATATTATATATATGAATGCTTTGATGCCTTCATTCTTTAGAATAAGATTGTTTAGTTTCCAATTCGTTTTTAGTCTTTCTGTTGCTCTTTTTTGAGGGTAATTTTATTGCATTATGGTCTGAAAAGTATGGATTTAATGTTTCTTCATTTCTATATTTGGGGATGATTTTTATGCCTATTATATGTTTGATTCTTTTGAAAGAGTCATGTACTACTGAGAAAAAGGTGTATTCTTTTCTATCTCATTCACTTTTCTCTAGACTCTTTCATGCTCAGCTTTTCTAAAGTTCTATTTAACTCCTTAATCTCTTTCTTGTTTATTCTTTGATTGGATTGATCTACTTCTAACTAGGAAGTCTGAGGTTCCCTCTAGTAAAATTTCACTGTTTATTTCCTTCTGTAACTTATGAAGCTTTTCCTTTATAAATTTGAATGCCATGAAATTTGGTGCATATATGTTTAAAATTGATTTTGTTTCATTGTTTATGGGGCCTTTTATCATTATGTAATTTCTTTCTTTTTTAATTAGATCAATTTTTTATTTTTGCTCTGTCTGAAATCATGATTTCTACCCCTTTTTTTTTTAACTTAAGCTGAGGCAAATAAATTCTGCTCCAGCCACTTACTTTTATTCTGTCTATATCTCCCAGTTGTAAATGTGTTTTGTAGACTGAATATTGTGCAGTTCTGGTTTTTAATCCATTCTGCTTTTCTTTTCTAATTTGTTCACATTGATAGTTATAACTACTAATTGTATTTTCCTCCATCTTATTTTGACCCTGTTTATTCTTCTCTCTCTCTCTTTCTCCCTCTCTCTCTCTCTCTTCCTCTCTCTCTCTCCCTCTCTCTCTTCTCTCTTCTCTCTCTCTTCTGTCTTCTGTCTTCTGTCTTCTGTCTTCTGTCTTCTGTCTTCTGTCTTCTGTCTTCTGTCTTCTGTCTTCTCTCTCTCTCTCTCTCTCTCTCTCTCTC
>NW_025390851.1:0-4726 GCF_016433145.1 Gracilinanus agilis | reverse complement strand
TCTCTCTCTCTCTCTCTCTCTCTCTCTCTCTCTCTCTCATATCTATATATCCAGTTCAGTTCTTTCTCTTGAGTACAAGTTCTGCATCATCTATTGGTGATTTCAAATGATATATGTCCAAAATAATTTTGTTCCTGTTCAGTTGTTTTTCAAGCATGTCTGACTCTTAAAAAACAAAAACAAAAACACTCTTACCTTTTGTCTTAGAATCAATAATAAGTGAAGGCAGCTGGATGGCTCAGTGGACTGACAACTAGGACCAGAGATAGGAGGTCTTGGGTTCAAATTTGATCTCAGATACTTCCTAGCTGGGTGATTCTAGTCAAATCACTTAACTCTCATTGCCTACCCTTTATTGTTCTTTTGCCTTGGAACTGATGCACAGTGTGGGTTCTAAGATGGAAGGTAAGGCTTTAAAAATAAAGAATTCAGTGAGCTACCTAGTTGCCCATGTCTGATTCTTTGTGACTCCATCGTGGTTTTCTTGGTAAAGATATTGGAGTGGTTTGCCATTCCCTCTCCAGCTTATTTTATAGATTTGGAAACTGGGACAAACAGGGTTAAGTGACTTGCCCAAGGTCATCCAGTTAGGAAGTATATAAGGCTGGATTTGAACTCAGGAAGATGAATCTTCCTAACTCTAAGCCTGGCCTCTACCCACTGTACTACCTAGTTGTCTCATCCAAAATAATAGTAGCTTATCATTTATGTAGCACTTTAAAGTTTATAAAATGCTTTACATATATTATTTCATTTGATCTTGACCACAACCCTGAGAGGAAAGTGCTATTTTTGTCCTTACTTTACAGTGGTAACTGAGGTTTTGATTGTTGAAATTATTTGCCCAGGAGCACACAGCTCCTAAGGTCTGAGGCAGGATTGGAACTCAAGTCTTCTTGACTCCTTAGCACTTGATCCGTTGTGCTACTTATCTAGAATTTTTGTATTTCCCCCCAAAGCTATTCTTCTTCTGAATTTACCTATTTCTGTATGGGATTACATTATACTTTCAGTCTTGTAGGTTTTCAACCTCAGCATTATCTTGAACTCCTCATTTTCTGTGACTCCATTTATTTCATTAGTTGGAAAATCTTTCAGAGATCTAGGAGGCTCAGTAGATTAAGAGCCAGGCCTAGAGATGGGAGGTCCTGGGCTCAAATCTAGCCTTAGATACTTCCTAGTTGTGTGCCCTTGGGTAAGTCGCTTAATCCTCATTGACTTATCCCTTATCGTTCTTCTGCATAGTTGATCCTAAGATAGAAGGCAAGGAAAGGAAGAGAGAAAGAAAGAAAGAGAGAAAGAAGGAAGGAAGGAAGGAAGGAGGGAGGGAGGGAGGAAAATCTTACTGTTCCTACTTCCACAACATCTTTTACATCTGACTCCTTCTCTTTACTCATACAGCCACCATCTCAGTTTAAACCTAGAATATTATAATGCCTTCAGATTTGGGTGCCCTGCTCCTAAATTCTCCCAATTTCCATTCAACCTCCATAGAGCTACACAAGCAATTTTCTTGAAACAACAGATCTGACCATACCATTCTCCTGTTACAGAAACTCTGTGGTTTCCTTTTTTTCCTCTAGGATAAAATATAAACTGATCAAATGAAATAATCATATGTAAAATGCTTTGCAAACTTCAAAGTCCTATATAAATGTCAGCTAAATGTTAGCTATTATTATAAATTCCCCTCTGGCTTTTAAAGCCATTCCTCAATCTGTCCTCAAACTATCCTTCTAACCTGGCTGGTCATTATTCCTTTTCTTGCAAACTAAGGATCTGCCAAAATGTTCTCTATTTTTCACATATGGTACTCCATCTCTTGTCTCCATGCTTTTGTACTGGCTATTCCCTATGCTTGGAATGTACTCCCTCCCCATAAAATCCCTCATTTCCTTTAAGAGGCAACTCAAGCATCATCTTTTATATACAGAGGCAATTTGAAAAAGGAAGGCATTAACTGTATGGAGACTGAGGAGAGACAACCAGGAAAGATCTAATGCTGAAAGAAGTTGGGCTTAGCATTGAGTTTCAAAGGAATTCTGGGAAACTACAAGGTAGAGATGAGGAGAGAGAACATTCTAGACATGAGGGGTATTCATGATAAAGGTACAGAGAGGAATGATGGAATATGAAGTCAAGTAAGCTACCAGGGGCAACTAGGCGGAACAATGGATAGAGCACTGGGCTTGGAATCAGGAAAACTCATCTTTGTGAGTTCAAATCTAGCCTCAGACATGACTAACTATGAGACCCTGCGCAAGTCATTTGACACTATTTGCCTCAATTTCCTCATCTGAAAAATGAATTGGAGAAGGAAATGGCAAAACCATTCCGGGATCTTTGCTAAGAAAACTCCAAATGAGCCACAAAGAGTCAGACATATTTTAAAATGAGTAAACATCAACCTCAAGCTAGTGTGACAGATCATGAGAGAGTGAATGTAAGAAGACAGAAAAGCCACGTAGAAGTCCTCAAGAAACATTACTCGAATGAATCCCAAGTGAAAATGGATTTTTCAGATGTATGGGTTAGTATGATTATCACCACAATAGATAAGCTTCTTGTACCTAGCAGACAGATGGGAAAATAGAATTTAAATGACTAGAGAGATTTTAAGTTATACAAATAGAAATCTTTTGAGACAGTGGTGAGACTAGAGTTAAGGGGAGTGATAGGACTGTTTTTAATTTTCCTCTGAGAGGCTTTTGGGGGGGTTGTTGAGGGGGACTGGTGGGAAGAGCTCAAAAGGAATTCTCATTTAGTCATTTAGAATGTTTAGAATTCATGAAGGAATATTGTGGTGTTCTGTTCTCTGAGGAGGCCAGGGTGATGAGGGTAACCGTTCATGTAAAGACATTTTCTTAAAAAAATGAGTGGGATGGCCATGGATCAGACCACCTAAAAAGTAGAGGGCAGGACTAGGGAAGAAAATGGATGACTTCTTGCTTTCCTCTCCCTCCCCCTCACCCCTCCCCCCATTCCTTTTTTTCGTGGGTGACTCTGACCTTGCCTAATTTGCACCAGGCTTGTATTTGTTTTTACTATGAACATTTGTAATTTCTTTTTGGTCATGTTAGCCAGCCAACCTGACAGGTGTGAGGTGGTATTTCAGAGTTCTTTTAATTTGCACTTCTCTAATAATAGTAATTTGGAGCATTTTTCATATGACTAGATGATTTCAATTTCTTCCTCTGAGAACTGTTCATATCTTTTGACCATTTTTCAATTGGAGAATGCTTTATATTCTTGTAAATCTGACTCAATTCTCTCTCTCTCTCTCTCTCTCTCTCTCTCTCTCTCTCTCTCTCAAACCCTCACCTTCCGTCTTGGAGCCAATATTGGCTCCAAGGTAGAAGAGTGGTAAGGGCTCGGCAATGGGGGTCAAGTGACTTGCCCAGGGTCTCACAGCTGGGAAGCGGCTGAGGCCAAATTTGAACCTAGGACCTCCCATCTCTAGGCCTGGCTCTCAATCCACTGAGCTATCCAGTTGCCCCCTCATTCTCTACATTTTTGAGAAATAGGGCCTTGCTATAAAATTTTTCCCCTGAATTTGTTATTTCCCTTCTTATCTTGGTTGCATTGGTTTTGTGTGTACAAAATACTTTTAATTTAATGTAATCAAAATTATCCATTTCATTTTTCATAATGTTCTCTATTTAGTTTGGTTATAAATTTTCCCCTTATCCATAAGTCTGACAGTTAAACTTTTCCCCTAATTTGTTTATGGTGTCACCCTTTATTTCTAGATCAAGTATCCATTTTGACTTGTATATGGAGTGAGATGCTAATCTATGCCTAGTTTCTGCCATACTGTTTTCCAGGTTTTCCCCACAGTTTTTGTGAAATGGTGAGTTCTTTCCCCCAAAACTTGGATCTTTTGGCTTGTTGAACACTAAGTTGCTATGAACATTAGCTATCCTGTGTTGATAAATTAATCTATTTCATTGATCTTATTTTGATGGCTACTACTTTATAGTATAGTTTGGATCTGGTATGGCTAGACCTCCTTCCTTCATTTTTTTTTTCCATTGATTCCCTTGATATTCTTGACCTTTTGTTCTTCCAGATGAACTTTGTTGTTATTTTTTTCTAGCTCTATGAAATAATTTTTGGGTAGTTTGATTGGTATGGCACTGAACAGGTAAATTAATTGAGGCAGGAATATCATTTTTATTATATTGGCTCAATCTATCCATGAGTAATTAATATTTTTCCAATTGCTTAGGTTTGACTTTATTTGTATAAAGAGTGTTTTTTAACTGTGTTCATATAGTTGATGGCTTTGTTTTGGAAGGTATACCCCCAGGTATTTTATATTGTCTAGATTATTTTGAATGGAACTTCCTTTTCTATCTCTTGCATTGTTGGTGGTAAATAGAAATGCTGATATTTCTGTAGGTTTATTTTGTATCTTGCAACTTTGCTGAATATTTTAATTATTTCTATTTGGTTTTTGTTTGAATTTAATGCACTTTCTACCTCAGCTTCTTTAACTGTAAAATGGAAGTGATAATAACACTTACAACCCAGGGTTTTTGTGAGAATCAAATGTAATATCTGTAAAGAATATTTGCATAATAGCTGAAATGTTTCATTCTCCCTTCTCCTTCCTCCCTTCCCTCCTTCTCTTCATTCCTCTCTCCCTTCCTTCCTTCCTTCCTTCCTTCTTTCCTTCCTTCCTTCCTTCCTTCCTTCCTTCCTTCTTTCTTTCTTTCTTTCCTTT
>NW_025390850.1:0-13173 GCF_016433145.1 Gracilinanus agilis | reverse complement strand
TTTTTCAGCATCTATTGAGATAATCATGTGATTTTTGTTTGTTAGACTGTTGATATGGTCAATTATGTGGATGGTTTTCCTAATGTTGAACCATCCTTGCATTCCTGGTATAAATCCCACCTGATCATGGTGGATGATCTTCTTAATTACTTGCTGGAGTCTCTTTGCTAGTATTCTATTTAAGATTTTTGCATCTATGTTCATTAGGGAGATTGGTCTGTAGTTTTCTTTCTCTGTTTTTGATCTCCCTGGCTTTGGAATCAGTACCATATTTGTGTCATAAAAGGAATTTGGTAGGACTCCTTCTTTGCTTATCATATCAAATAATTTGTATAGTATTGGGATTAGTTGCTCTTTGAATGTCTGATAGAATTCACTTGTGAATCCATCAGGCCCTGGCGATTTTTTCTTAGGAAGTTCTTTGATGACTTGTTCAATTTCTTTTTCTGATATGGGATTATTTAGGTATTCTATTTCTTCTGCTGTTAATCTAGCAATTTATATTTTTGTAAATATTCATCCATATCTCCTAAATTGTTATATTTATTGCCATATAGTTGGGCGAAATAGGTTTTAATGATTGCCTTAATTTCCCCTTCATTAGAGGTGAGGTCTCCCTTTTCATCTTTGATACTATCAATTTGGTTTTCTTCTTTCCTTTTTTTTTTATTAGATTGACCAGTACCTTGTCTATTTTATCTGTTTTTTCAAAATACCAGCTTCTAGTCTTATTTATTAATTCAATAGTTCTTTTACTTTAGATTTTATTAATTTCTCCCTTAATTTTTAGTATTTCTAATTTAGTTTTCATCTGGGAATTTTTAATTTGCTTGCTTTCTAATTTTTTGAGTTGCATGCCCAATTCATTAATCTCTGCCCTCCTTAATTTGTTAATATATGCACTCAAGGATATAAATTTCCCCCTGAGTACTGCCTTGGCTGCATCCCACAGAGTTTGGTAGGATGTCTCATCATTGTCATTCTCTTCAATGAAATTGTTGATTGTTTCTATGATTTCTTCTTTGACTAATTGGTTTTGGAGAATCATATTATTTAATTTCCAATTAGTTTTTTATTTTCCTGTCCAGGTGCCCTTACTAATTATTATTTTTATTGCATTATGATCTGAGAAGGTTACATTTATTATATCTGCTCTTTTGCATTTGTTTGCAATGTTTCTATGCCCTATTACATGGTCAATCTTTGTGAATGTACCATGTGCAGCTGAAAAGAAGGTTTATTCCTTTTTGTAACTATTTATTTTTCTCCACATATCAATTAAATCTAATTTTTCTAGGGCTTCATTCACCTCTCTTACCTCTTTCTTATTTATTTTTCGGTTTGATTTATCTAGATCTGAAAGAGGAATATTTAGATCTCCCACTAGTATGGTTTTACTATCTCTTTCCTTCTTGAGCTCTGCCAGTTTCTCCTTTATGAATTTGGATGCTATGCCACTTGGTGCATATATATTGAGCAGTGTTTTTTCCTCATTGTCTATACTGCCTTTAATCAGAATGTGATGACCTTCCCTGTCTTTTTTAATCCTATCTATTTTTACTTTGGCTTTGTCAGAAATCACAATTGCCACCCCTGCCTTCTTTTTCTCATTTGACGCCCAAAAGATTTTGCTCAAGCTCTTAACCTTAAATTTGTGTATGTCCACCCACCTCATATGTGTTTCTTGTAGACAACAAATGGTAGGATTTTGGTTTCTAATCCACTCTGCTATTTGCTTCCATTTTATGAGCGAGTTCATCCCATTCACATTCAGAGTTATAATTATCAGTTGTGCATTCGCTGACATTTTCGTATCCTCCCCTTTTCCTACCCCTTCTTCTTACACTATCTTCTTTTAAACCAGTGGTTTGCTTTGAGCCGGTATCCCTTATCCCCTCCCTTGATTAACTTCCCTTTCTGCCCCCTCCTTTGTTATTCCCCTCTTTTTGTTTTTAAAGGCCTAATGAATTCCCTCCCCCTTCTTCTCCCCTCCCTTTTTTGACCTCCCCACTCCCCTGTTCCCCTTGGTTTATCCCTTCTGACTTTGTCAGTAGGATTAGATAGAGTTTTATATCCCGATGGATGATATGTCTACTTTTCCCTCTCCGGGTTGATTACACTGAGAGTAAGGTTTAAATATTACCTCTTAATGCTCTCTTCCTCTTCTTCTTATAATAGTATTTGTCCCCTCCCCTTCCCATGCCCTCTTTGTGTGTAATAGAATATCATATTTTTCTTATTCTCTCAAGTTTCTCTTGGTGTCCCCTAGTATTCACCTTCCTCTTTCCCACCCCCCATATCATCTTAGACCATTTAGTATTCTACCCTCTCCCTATGAATTATTCTTCTGATTACTATAATAGTGAATACTATAATAGTGAATAGAGTTCACTACAGAGAATTATACATAGCATTTCTCCACATAGGAATACAGATAATTAGATCTTACTGAGGCCCTTAAAAAGGCAAATTTAAAAATTATAAGTTTTCTTTCTTTCCCCTCTGTTTCTTATTTACCTTTTCATGTTTCTCTTGTTTTTTGTGGTTGGATATCAAACTTTCCATTTAGTCCTGGTCTATTCTGTGCAAATACTTGGAAATCTTCAATTTTGTTGAATGCCCATACTTTCCCCTGGAAGCATATATTTTGATGGGTAGTTGATCAGTGGTTGAAGGCCCAGCTCGCTTGCCTTTCTGAATATCATATTCCAAGCTTTGTGGTCTTTTAGCATGGAGGCTGCCAGATCCTGTGTGATCCTGATTGGTCTCCTTGATATCTGAATTGTCTCTTTCTGGATTCTTGTAAAATTTTTTCTTTTACTTGGAAGCTCTTGAATTTGGCTATTATATTCCTGGGTGTTGTCTTTTCTGGGTCTGGTGTAGAAGGTGATCTATGAATCCTTTCAATGTCTATATTGCCCTCTTGTCATAGAACTTCAGGGCAATTTTGCTGAATAATTTCTTTTAGTATGGAGTCCAAATTTCTATTAATTTCTGCTTTTTCAGGGAGACCAATGATTTTCAAATTGTCTCTTCTAGACCGGTTTTCTTGGTCTCTCACTTTCTCATTGAGATATTTCATGTTTCCTTCTATTTTTTCAGTCTTTTGACAATTTTATTTGTTCTTGCTGTCTTGAGAGATCATTAGCTTCTAATTGCTCAATTCTAGCCTTTAGGAACTGGTTTTCCTTTTCAATCTGGTCATTTCTGGTGTTCAATTTGCTTATCAGTTTATTTGATTTCTGAGCCTCACTTTCCAATTGCAAAATTCTGCCTTTTAAACTGTTATTTTCTTTCCTGATTTCCTTTTGATCTATTTCCCATTTCTCTAGCCAAATCTTTTCCAACTTTCTTGTCATCTCAGATTTGAACTCTTCAAGAGCTTGTGACCAGTTTTCATTATTTTGGGAGGGTCTGGATGTGATTGCTTGTTTGTTCTCCTCTTCTATTTGCTCTGTTGTCTGGATTTTCTCTGTGTAAAAGTTGTCAAGTGTTAAAGATTTCTTCTTCTTTTTGTTAATCTTTCTCTTTTGGCCTTCCTACTTCTGGGTTGCCATTGTTAGCCCAGCCCCTTCTCAGCTTTATCCTCTCGCTCAGAGTCTGTCTGTGCTCCTTAGGCTCCTGAGGTCTCTGGTCTGGTTATTTTCAAGGTCAAGCCCCCTTGTGGACCCCCTTGCTTGATCCTCTGCCAGAGGTTCCTTTACAGGTCTCAGGGCGCTACTTCCACAGGCGTATACCTGTCTGCACTGGTTCCCCACTCAGGGTTTCAGAGCCTTCGCTTGAGCCTGTGTCTGCCTCCACCCACGCCTGCGTTCTGTTTCCACGCTCAAAGTCCGTGTGCGTTCTTTAGCCTTTTGGGGTCCTAAGTCTTGCTGCTCTCAGGAACAGGCCCTGGAGTTGCCAATGACTCAATGGGTACCCCAAACTTGCTCTATTTCTTTTGAGCTGGTTTTGGCGTTGTAGGTGGTGTGTGTGTGTGGGGGGGGTTGCTCAGCCCGCGATTTAGTGAGAGCTGTTTCACCCCTTTATAGTATGGAAATGCCCTGGTTCCACGTACCTTCCACGCTGAGACCTGTTGTGGGGTCCCTCCGTTCTTCTGGATTTGTTTTTATGTCCCCTTGAGGAGTCCTGTATGTTTCGGTTAGGAGAGGTTAAGCACTGCTTTTTACTCTGCTGCCCTCTTAACCTGGAAGTCTAACTGAAAATTTTTATTGCTATCTTTTTGTTTTTAAATCTTAATTTATTTTTAAAATAAATCTTTATTTTTTTCATCATTGAAATTTCTTTCTGTAGCCTCTCTTTCTTTCCTAAAGAACTATACCATATAATATTACAAAATTAAAAAAAAAGAAAACTAAGCAAAACTAGTAAATGCATCCAAAAATATTAAAATACACAGAACATACCACAACCCAATGGCCTTCTACATTTTCAAAGGAGTTATAGAAGGAGTTTTCTTATATCTTTTCTTTATGGCCATATTCCTTCTTATAGCTTTACAACATTCACTAAAGATTGTTTTGTGATGGTTGTTCATTAGTTCATATTGGCATTCTTGTTATTTATAATGTTTTCTTGGTTCTGCTTACTTCATTCTGCCCCAACACATGTCTTTTTATGTTTCTCTGTAATCACCTATCTGGCATTTATTATAGAACAGTAATAGTCCATTATATCATGCCATAATTTGTTTAGTGACTCTACAATCAATGGGCATCAGCTTTGTTTCCTGTTCTTTGTAATTAGAAAAAGTGATGATATAAATATTTTGAGGTTTATATATTATATAAAATAATTATATATATTTATATAGATATAAGGATTTTCTTTTTTATCAGTGACTGACTCCTTTGGGGTATATGCTTTCTGGATCAAAGGGTAAAAAGACAGGACAAAGCTAAGATAAGTGAGTATCAGGAAGGAGTACAACTGATTTCTCCTCCTTAAAACTCCAAAAAGAACTAGAAATTGAACTACACTGAACTCTAATGAGGAAAATCAGAAAAAGTCACAGTGATTCATTTGTCCAACCCAAATCAGGAAAATAGTCAAAGAGCTCTGTAGATACTAGATGGGGTCAGGCAATGAACACACTACAAGGAACACTCCAATGCTTAGGCAGAAAGGAGCTCCTTTGCTCAAACTGTAACACTTCTAAACTCATACGAAGACATTGTTACTGATAGGAAGAGGAGACAACTGGCGACTGGAAGCTTGGTTACCTACTACTCAGTTCTGGTTCAGAGATCCAAGGTAGACTGAGAAGGGAACGTGTCTAGGGTGGCATTCCTGAATAGCTACCAGCTTGAGGTGTCTATCAAGAGAGGAAGAAGTTCAGAATGAAGCAGCAGTGGTATGGCTCAGATCCCAGGAACAGAGTACAGTTTCAGTTCCAAGATCTAACTCAACCTATAGAGGAACAATCAGGATAGGAATACCAGAACAAAGTGTAGCCTACTATTCTGACTCTGGACCAATAGAACTATCCAGTTATCTGATAGAGGTTGGGTCCAGCATCATTCTTCTGATGCTCTGTAAGAGGGAGATTTTAGGCATTTTATAGATATGTATTTAAAATGTGGCCGCCAGGAATCAACAATTCAGATTGATTTCATAATTAAAATAGACCCAAGTCAGGATCCGGTTTAAGGTAGTTTATTTACAATTAGGAAGGTAAAAGGTAGGTAAATAGAGAGAGGGAGAGGCCAGTCCAGGCCTGGAGAGGTCTGGGCAGAGAGAGAGGGTTAAAAGACTAATTAAACTAGATCACAAGACCTTAGAAATCAGAGAGGCTACAAGCCTACTTAAGGCAGAGTTTGGAAATGCCAAGGAAGGCCAAGGAAGTCAGCCTAACTTACCCATGTGACAATTCAGAGTGGAAGCATTCTGAGGTCTCAGCTGAGCACTTTCAGCACCAAGTCCAAAGCCGGAACTTTATCACCAGGTTGTAACCTACATATTGTGTAAATGGAATTAACTCTAGCCCATTCATAGTCAAAAATCTACTCATCCTAGGCATAGAAATGATGTCATCCTCGCCTCCCTTAATGGGGAGGGGAGACAGTTACCCACACGTGACAATAAGTAACAAATCAAGAACAAGGGACTGCCCTTTGGGCAGTCCAAAATCAGTGTAGAGGCTGCCATTTGTCCACTTGAAATAGAGGTGGACCCACGGGAAGTGACGAAAGACACTATCTCTTCAAGTATGTTGGTTACTTCCTGTGGAGGCAGTTCCGGCTTTGAACTTGGTGCTGAAGGAGCTCCCTTGACACCTCAGGCAGCTTCTACTCAGTATTGTCATGTGGGTAAGTTAAGCTGACTTCCTTGGCCTACCTAGGCTGCTTCCAAACTCTGCCTTAAGTAGGCACTAGCCTATCTGGTTGTTAGGCCTTGAGGCTTGTAGCCTGATTTAATTAGCCTTTTAACCTTCTCTGCAGGCCTGGACAAGCCTCTCCCTTTCTCTTTATTCCTATACCTTTGCCTTCCTAATTGTAAATAAACTGCCTTAACCTGATGCTGACTTGGGTCTGATTTAATTACAGAATCAACCTGAATTGTTGATTCCTGGCAGCCACACTTTAAATACATATCTATAAAATACCTAAATTCTCCCTCCCTTACAATATTTAAAGAGATAGTGTTTCTCGTCATTTCCTGTGGGCCCACCTCTAATTCAAGTGGACCAATGGCAGCCTCTACACTGATTTGGACTGCCCAAAGGGCAGTCCCTTGTTCTTGATTTGATCTGAATTGTCACATATGATTAAATTATCTCCACTCCCCTTTTGAGGGAGGTGGGGATGATATAATCTAGATGCCTAGGGTAAGTAGATTTTTGACTATGAATGGGCTAGAGTTAATTTCATTTACACAATCCCCCCTGATGATCATATTGGGTGCCTAGTCACCCCAAGTGATCATTTTACATAATCATCTTATACCCACAAAGGTCTTCACACAGCTCAAACTGAAACTCAGATCATGAACTTGCAGAGCTCAGTCCAGAGGGACATCACTCAGGCCAAAAAAAAAAAAAAAAAAAAAAAAAAAAAGCCAAAAAGGTGCTTCTCAAAAGAGAGAACAGAAATGGTCAATAAGCACTTAAAAAAATTAAATACTTTGGAGCAGAAGCAGTAGGAGGGGCAGCGACAGAGGCGGAGGCGGCCGAGGGCAGGGACTGAGCAGGAGCTGTGGCCGCCCCGGAGCGCCGCCCGCCGAGCCCCAGCGGCCACCTCCGGGAGCCCGCCTCCGCCAAGTCCAGCCCCACAGTGGGAAGAGCAGCCGGGCCAGTCCCGAGCCAGAGAAGCCGCCCTCCAGCCATGGCGACCAAGGCTCTGGTTATGTATAATTTTGATGCTGAACCTGGAAATAATGAATTGACAGTTATTGAAGGAGAGATCATCACAATTACAAATCCGGATGTAGGTGGAGGATGGCTAGAAGGAAAAAATAGCAAAGGAGAACGGGGACTTGTTCCCACAGACTACGTTGAAATTTTGACTAATGGTGGGAAAGATCAGTTTGCTTGTGGAAATTCAGTAGCTGACCAAGCCTTCCTCGATTCTCTATCAAGTACAGTTCAAGTCAACTCCTCACTTGCCAACAGTAATAATCAGGTCAGCAGTGCAAATGACCCTTGGTCAAATTGGAATACTAGTAAATCTGGAAACTGGGACAGCTCAGATGGCTGGGGAACCAAATCAGAAGGTTCCTCTGCTCAGAAAAACACTTCCAATAACTGGGATGCTGCCTTTGGTCATCCACAGGCCTACCATGGACCAGCAGCTGCTGGGGATGACGACGACTGGGATGAAGACTGGGATGACCCCAAGTCATCATCTCCTACTTACTTCAAGGATGTAGAGTCTACTGAAGCTGGAGGGACCCCTTGAGGCAATGCTCGTGCTCGGGGGGCTTCTATGAAGATTCCACTTAACAAATTTCCTGGATTTGCAAAACCTGGAATGGAACAGTACTTATTGGCAAAGCAGCTAGCAAAACCCAAAGAGAAAATTTCCATCATTGTTGGAGATTATGGCCCAATGTGGGTTTACCCTACCTCTACGTTTGACTGTGTTGTCGCAGACCCCAGGAAAAGCTCCAAGATGTATGGGCTAAAGAGTTACATCAAATATCAGTTGACAGCCACAAACACTAATCGGTCCGTCAACCACCGGTATAAGCACTTTGACTGGCTCTACAAGCGCCTCCTGGTTAAGTTCGGCTCCGCCATTCCCATCCCTTCCCTCCCGGATAAGCAGGTCACCGGTCGCTTTGAAGAAGAATTTATAAAGATGCGCATGGAAAGACTTTAGGCCTGAATGACCAGAATGTGTCGTCATCCTGTCATCTCAGAAAGCGAAGTTTTCCAGCAGTTCTTGAATTTCCGGGATGAAAAGGAATGGAAAACGGGAAAGAGGAAGGCAGAGAAGGACGAGATCGTAGGAGTCGTGATATTCTCCACCATGGAGCCTGAAGCCCCGGACCTGGACCTGATCGAAATAGAACAGAAGTGCGAGGCCGTGGGGAAGTTCACCAAAGCCGTGGATGACGGCGTCAAGGAGCTGCTGACCGTGGGACAAGAGCACTGGAAGCCATGCACAGGACCGTTGCCCAAGGAATACCAGAAGATAGGAAAAGCTTTGCAGTGTTTAGCAACTGTATTCAGTTCTAGCGGTTACCAAGGTGAAACAGACCTCAATGATGCAATAACAGAAGCAGGAAAAACTTATGAAGAAATTGCTAATCTTGTGGCAGAGCAGCCAAAGAAAGATCTCCATTTCCTGATGGAATGTAATCATGAATACAAAGGATTCCTTGGCTGCTTCCCTGACATCATTGGTGCTCACAAGGCGGCCATAGAAAAGGTGAAAGAGAGCGACAAGCTGGTAGCCACCAGTAAGATCACCCCCCCAGGACAAGCAGAACCTGGCCAAGCCTGTCGGCGTCATGTCTTACGCACTCCAAGCGGAGATGAACCACTTTCACAGTAACCGGATCTACGACTACAACAGCGTCATCCGCCTGTATCTGAGCAGCAGGTACAGTTTTATGAAACGATTGCAGAAAAGCTGAGGCAGGCCCTTAGCCGCTTTCTGGTGATGTAGGACAAAACTAAAGGGACTTATCCGAAGTGCTTCTTTCTGACTTGGGGCAATGCAATTTAAAGTTTGTTTTCTGTTCTTTTTCTTCTTTCGCCATCCCAAAAAAAATCCAAAAAATAACTGAGTTGCAAAAAAAAACAAAAACAAAAACAAAAAAACACAAACCCACAAAATTAAGATGTTTACTTTATTAACTAGCCTAAATGCACCATTTATTCAAGGGTATCCCTTTTTTTAGTTCATTTTTCATATCCATTATTTAAAAAAACAAATTTTTCTCTATTTTTGGAAAGTACTTCAGATTGCTGAGATTTGTTAATGAAAAAATAAGAGTTTTTCCCACTGATTTTTATATAGATTCCTAATCTCTTAAGTCACATAAAATCTTCTAGTTCTTACCCAATGTCAGATAAATACTAATTTCTTTAAAAACATGAAATATGCCAGAATAAAAAGATATATATGTTTGTAGAAAAAAAATTAAATACTTTGAAAGATTCAATTATACAGTGCTACTTAAAGAAGCAAAAAAAAAAAAAAAAAAAAAAAAAAAAAGGGGCAGCTGGGTAGCTCAGTGGATTGAGAGCCAGCCCTAGAGACGGGAGGTCCTAGGTTCAAATCCGGCCTCAGACACTTCCCAGCTGTGTGACCCTGGGCAAGTCACTTGACCCCCATTGCCTACCCTTACCAATCTTCCACCTATAAGTCAATACACAGAAGTTAAGGGTTTAAAATAAAAAAAAAAAAATATAAAAAAAAAAAAAAAAAAAAAAAAAAAAAAAGGTTAAATAGCTGAAGAATATTCAATGTTTCTGGGTGGGCCATGTCAATCTAGTGAAAATGATAATACTACCAAAGTTAATTTTCAGATTTAAAATAATGTTATACTAATCAAACTGTCAAAGGTATACTTTACAGAAAAATGATAAAATAATAACAAAATCCATCTGGTAGAGCAAAAGATCTAGAATATCAGAGGAAATAATGAAAAAGGTAGAAATGAATAGAGAATAGCACTTCCATACCTCAAACTAAATATAATATAATATACATATATATATATATATATGGTGTTAATTTGAGAAAAGAAAATTTAAGAGTTTTAAATTCTTTCCTATTAAACACTAAGGGAATCTTTACTTGTACTTTTATCATTTTGACTAGATCTATATCCTTTCTAGGCAATAGTACCAAATAATTCCTTTTTAAAAACCAGCCCCATTACCCATGATTTCATTAGAGTAAGAAATTTCTGTTGAGTAACTTTTACTAATGCTCATCTATGCCTTTTTTGGAATTTATGGTCTTAAAAAGTTCTCAGTATGTGCCAAAGGAAGGATTTGAACCTAGGTCTTCTGGATTTAAGGTCAGCCTTCTAACCCCTATATCACAGTCACTCATCAAAAAATATAGTTGGTCATAATTGTTATATTTGAAAGACATCTTCATGGCATCAAAAGAATGTCTACAGGAGTGAATGAACAGTTTTGTGGGTGGATAACTAAAATAAATGTTTGACTACAATGGTCTTGTTTTCCCAGGTTCTGATGTCAGGATGCTTCAGGGTAGTAGCCTTTTAAAAGCTTTTCAACCAGAGCTAGAATAAAAACAGATGCTCTTTATAATAAACCAGAAGTATCACATGAACACACAGAGCGTTGTTTGTCAGGGACTTTAGAGGTCATATAGTCCAAACCATAAGTAAACAATATTCCTAACAAACAGTTTTCCAACGCCCTCTTTGAAGATTTTCGGTGATAGGTAGCCCACTACCTCTTGTGATAGCCCATTTTACTTTTTTTTAAGTTAAAATTTTTTTTTCTGAGTTATGTTGGTAGAGTTTTCAATAATTATTTCCTTTTGTGATCCATGTTCTCTGCTTCCCTCCACTCCTTTCCATTCCCCAAGACTGTCAGTTAATATAATGTAGATTGTAGATTTGTTATCATTCAGCACATATTACTGTGTTCATCATGTTGTAAAAGAAGACACATATCACTTACACTAGAAAAAAATTCATGGAAAAGTAAAGTGAAGAATGATATGCTTCCGTCTGCATTCAAACTCCCTCAGTTCCTTCTATGGTGCTGGATAGCCTTTTTTTTTTTTTTTTTTTTTTTTTATCACGAGTCCCTTGGAGTTGTCCTGGACTCTTGCATTGCTGATAATAGTTAAGTCATTCACAGTTGATCAACATACTTAATTGTTTTTATTGTGTACAACATTGTCCTGGTTCTTCTCACTTCACTTTACATTGCTTCATAGAAGTCTTTCCAGGGGGTTTGGAATCATCTTGTTTGTAATTTCTTATGACTCCTATTTTACTGTTGGTCAGCTCTAATTATTGGGAAGTTATTTTTTCCCCCCATGAATAGAGCCAAAATCTGAATCTTTGCACCTTCCAACCATTACAACCAAGTCTACTTTTGGGACCAGTTTTGTGCAGAGGAGCAATGTCCCCAGATTAATTTTCTTTTTCTTTTTTTTTCTTTAACCCTTAACTTCAGTGTATTGGCTCCTAGGTGGAAGAGTGGTAAGGGTGGGCAATGGGAGTCAAGTGACTTGCCCAGGGTCACACAGCTGGGAAGTGTCTGAGGCCAAATTTGAACCTAGGACCTCCTGACTCTAGGCCTGACTCTCAATACACTGAGCTACCCATCTGCCCCTCCCAGATTAATTTTCCAAAACAATCTACCACAATTTGAACAGATGAAATTGGGAAACAGTTAATGGGCCAGTTTGACCAAAACACATAGTACAGGGGAACAAAATGAAATAAATTTGACTCATTTGCTATCATAAAACCTAAAGACCTAAGCCACGGAAGTAGCCATGTATTTAGAAATCTCATTCCTATTCTTTTTGGTATTAAAGTCTTTTCTGTTTTCTGCATTGCTGGTGTCCTTCTCAATAACAGGCTAAGCAAGTCATAGTTGCTTCTTAAAGAGCATGAATTTCCAATCCTTTCCCCCACTGTTCTGGAACTCCCTTTTGTCCTCACATCAAGGAGAAATGGTCTCAATGGCCTTTTGTGACTGAGTGCTGCCAAACATTCTAAGACTTAGAGATGAACATGGATAAAAACTTCAGCCCTTCATCCATTTTCTTACCATTGTCATTGGCAATATCAGTCCTCAACACTTACTCTCAGTTGCTGACCTATCACACTTGGTGGCTTGGATGGTTACTTTGGTGGGTTGATCTCAGGAAAACCCTAGGTAAAACCACAACTCTTTGATGCAGACATACTCCAGAAATCAGAGACAGCCAATTATCAGATCATGATGATACCATGAATTCTGATAACTCCCCTTTACATCTAATCCTATGATGACAGCAAATGTCCCCTTCATAACAATTCTTGCTTTAAACCAGTGATGGCAAACTTTTTAGAGATGGTGTGCCATGCCCCACCCGAGACCCCATGCTGTAGCATTTGGGGGTGGTGCTTACCCCAGATGGGAGGAAGCACTTCCATTGAGCTGCTGGGCAGAGGGACAGGTGAAGTGAGCACATTCTGCTGCATGTGAAGTGTTCCCATTGGGCTGCTAGGCAGAGGGGCAAATGAAGTGAAAAAAATTTCCTCAACACAGAGGAGAGGGGTAAGGGAGTATCTCCCCTGCATCCCTCTGGCTTTCTAGTAATGAACTCGGATGGGTGACAGCTTGCATGTCCACAGAGAGGGCTCTGCATGACCCTTTTAGCACACGTGCCATAGGTTCACCACCACAGCTCTATACTCTTATCTGTCCCAGGTGCTCAAGATCCAGAAAATGAGTAGGGAGCACAGGGAAATGCTGAGCAGATCAATCAAGAGTTTTGTTGTGGGTGAAAATTGCTTGTAACAATGATAAGTTTGAGAATGGAATAAAAGACATCATTGAGGTTATTGTAGAAGTGAAAGGGAAGACATTTAATAAGAGTAAGAAAGGTAACAGATGGGCAGTTCTAGTGCTACTAGCCATTATATATAGATATAATTTATATATAGAAAAATATGTAATATATAAATATATAATAAATAATTTAAGATATAATACCTATATTAAAATACACATATAAAATA
>NW_025390849.1:0-6224 GCF_016433145.1 Gracilinanus agilis | reverse complement strand
ATTATTTTTTAAGGACCAGGCTAGCAACATGCAGTTAGAGGCTTAATACCAAAGTGATGGGCTTCTCAGGTGAGAATCATTTTTGCCTGTGTGTCATCTTAGGCACAGAGGGCTCACTGTGCCCTATCCCTGAAGAAAAGGCATCTATACCAGTAAAGCCATGGAACTGGGGTAATGTTATCCCAAATTTCATACACCCAAGTTGGAAGGGATATCATCAATGTACAATCCAATCCATACCCTATTAAGAATCCCCCTTTAAAACACATAGCAAGTGGAATGTTGTATGAAGACCTTAAATGACAGTAAACAACTTATCTCTCAACTCAGATCATTCCCTCTTACGGTGGCTCTTCTTTTAAGAACATACTCCCTTTATATTATTCTTAAACCTGCCTCTTTCCATTTTCCATCTTCTGTTCCTAGTTCTACCTCCCGAAATTAATCAAGACAAGTTTAATGTTTGCTATTGTAGTGCTTAGAATTTTAACCAATATATCAAGTGACAACATTTGTACAACCCAGTGGAATTGCCTGTTTGCTCTGGGAGAGGGGGAGGGAAGAGGGGAAGGAAAGAAAATGAATCATGGAAACATGGAAAAATATTTTAAAATAAATAAAGTGAAAAAAAGAACTTTAACCAATAAATAAAATGAGACCATTTCTCAAAGTATAACATCATTTATTAATTTGGAGTGACTCTTCTCAGAAAGACAATGAACAGGAAGGTACAGAGCCTTATAATAGAGTTGTAACTTGATTGGCCTGCTATTACATCATTTGGACTTCCCCTGGTAGCCCAGTTGGTGGATATTTAAAGGAGGAAGTGAACTTAGAGAATTCAATACTTCCATCATTACTTCATCACAGGGAAGGAAAAGGACTACTCATAGTGGATGGCTCCTTACAGCTTCACTAAGCTAGAAAAATGTGACGGTCTCACCCTTCTCCAGTACTTTAAAAAATGGAATGCCAACAACCTTTTGAAACCTATCTTCTTCTAGCAGTCTCTGGCTAGAAGAAAATATGTTGACTCAACCATGTTTTTAGTGACTCTTTCCCCTTTTGTAGACCTAACCATCCAAAATGTAGATGATATGTCTAACAGGGACAAAGAAACATATGCTTTCAAATGCCTTCAGGACAGTGGATTCTTATTTATAGATAAAGAAAGAGTAGAGGTCTGCCTTAACAAAGGACAAGGGTCTTGGCCCAGTAAAATGCCTTGGGACCTGGAGTAATTACTTCAACTTGAGAACTAAACTGCATGACCTTCAGAGGTTGGGGGTTTGAGAAAATAAACTCAGAAATATTGCTAATAAATAATATAATTCAATATTAATTTTCCTTATTATGGTCATTCTTCAAATTCTTGATGACAGCAGTGGGATCGGTCCTCACTCCCAACTCCCACTGAGTCTCTTCTAGACTAAACATCTCTAATCTCTTTAGTATAGCTTCATATAACATGAACTTGAACTTGAGACTCTTCACCATCCTGATACCCTCCCTCTGGACACCCTCCTGCTCATAACCAGTGTGATACTGTGGAGAGGGAAGAAGGTAGGATTTAAAAACTTAGGTTATAATCCCAGCTCCATCACATAACAACAATATAAACTTGGATGAAGTCCTAAGATTCTATGAGTCTCCATTTCCTCATCTGTGAAATGAATAAATTGGACTAAAAGGTGTCCTTGCTCTCTCCCTTCTAGCAGGCCCTCCAAATATAACTGATCCATCCTAAAATGGGACTTCAGAATATAATGGTGTAGATGTCATCTGACCAGAGTAGTATAAAGAGGGAGACGGTTCTTTTTTTCTTGAAAACTAGACCTCTCCGTGGAATCCAATACTGCATTAACTTTCTGACTGCCACATCACATAATGACATGGAAAATGTTAAATTGTAAGTTTTGGAGGGAAGGCTGAAATTTCTGGTAGATATTAACACATAAGAGTTTATTGTTCAGTCATTTCAGTCATGTCTGATTCTTTGTCACTCCGCTTGGGTTTTTTTTTTTTTTTTGGCAAAGATAGTCTAGTGCTTTGCCATTTCCTTCTCCAGCTCATTTTCCAGATGAGAAAACTGAGGCAAATAAGGTTAAGTGACTTGCCCAGAGTCACCCACCCTAGTAAGTCTAAGAGGTCAGATTTGAACTCAGGAAGAGATTTCTGTCTTACTCACTCCATGCCCAGCACTCTATCTACTATGCCACCTTGCCACACAACACACAGGACACCTAGTTTATGTATATAAACATATATAGTTATAGTTATCTATTTTACATTTTTATTATATTTTATATTTTTATATTTATATATATATATATATTGCTCTGGCATTAGTGGTTGTAAAACTTAGATCAAATGGATTAGAGAAGGCTAATCAATCAACCAATCAATGAACATTTGTCATTCACTTCATTTGTATTATGCACCTTACCATAAAGGGCTGTCAGTTGGTGCAAAACATAGAGTGCTGAGCTTGGAATCAGGATGAAATCTTCCCAAGTTCAAATCTCATTCTATTTGTGTGACCCTGGACAATTCACTTAAAACTGTTTGTTTCAATTTATTCATCTTTTTTTTAAAAAATGAGCTGGTGGAGGAAATGGCAAACCATCTCAGTAACTCTGGCAAGAAAACCCTTTGGACATCATTGGCATCTTATGGTCTATGGGGTCATGAAGAGCAGACACTACTGAACAACGTCTTTGCTAAGTCACAGTGCTACAAAGGCAAGTTGGTGTTAGAAAGACAAAAGTGAAGTTGTCTCTCCCTTCGAGAAGTCTGCTTAACAGGGAGACAACATATATATGGGTATGGCAGTTGCTGTGCCTTTGTGTGTACAGAATAAATCCTGTGATCCATCCTAAAACGAGGCTGCAGAATATGATGCTCCAGTGCCATCTGAACAGAGCAATGTAAATACAGAATCAATACAGATAAAATAAGTAAGGGGATGAAATAATACAATGAATTTGAGGTGATTTGGGAAGAACTAGCAACTAGAAAGTCATCTAAAACACCAATGTAGAAAGGAAATGAGGGCATTCTAGATATGAGGAGAGGCACCAAAAAAAAAAAAATTGGGTATAAGCCAATTGGCAGTAGAGGATAAGTGAAAGGAAGACGTCTTCTGGGATCCCTTTCAGCTCCTAGATTCTTTGATTTTTTTTTGGCCCAGGCAGAAGCTAGCACTTTTTCTCACAGGGTTCTCCTAGAAAACCCCACCCAGACCCCTGTGATTTTGAACTGCTTTCCAGGAAGTAGCCAGGAGAAATTCAGAGCCCACGATCATTCAATAATTGAATAGTGAAACATGTTGTTTGATTTAAAAACCGATTGCTAATGTAAGCTATTGTATAACAAGTTCCTAGCCAGAGTCCCCTCATATTGACCCTTGTGGTAATTGGAATTTCAATTATTCATTTTCAATTACATGCATAGCCCGATGATCACAAATGTCATTAAGTATTAAATTATATGTAATGATGGATTGATAGAGGGATACTTCCTTGGATCATTTCTCTTGTTAATGCTAGTAAATCAGCCTTCTGTTTTAGTTTAATGGAAGAATTTCTAAACAATACAAAATCAGCTATAAGATAATACATTGGCTTATTCTTGGCCACCTGCAAGGCTTGTCACTTATCGAGGTTTACCCCCATTTATAATGTTCTTCCAGATGCCAGGAACAACATATTGTAACTTCTACATCCCAGACCCCTCAGGAAAATTTGTTTTGCTAGATATGGTTTAATGGGAGAACAAGCCTCGGTCAGAATACACGAGTTAAGATCCTGACTCAGATACTCCAGCTGTGTGACTTTGGGCCATTTACTTCCCCTTGCTGAGCCTAGATTTCTTCATCTGTAAAATGGAAGTTTTCAATCTTTCATGTTCTATAGAAGTGGGATCTATTCTTTTAGTTATCATAGCTTTATCCTGCATGTTGCTATCCTAGGCACAGTGTTTAGGGAGTAGTCTTAACCTCAGTTTCTTCACCTGTAAAATGAGAATAATAATAGCAACTTCCTGTAGCAAATGAGATAACTCATAAAAAGTGCTTTGCAAATCTTAAAGTGCTATAGAAATGTTATTTCTTAGGGTTAGGAGAAGTGTGGCCCTAACCTTCAGTCTTAGACTCGGAAATGAATGATACTAATAATATGAATTGTTCTTGTTGTTGAAAAAAGCTCAGGGCAGCTAGGTAGCTCAGTGCATAAAGTGTCAGACCTGAAGACTAGAACCTGGCCTCAGACACTTCCTCGGTGACCCTGGGCAAGTCACTTAACCCCAAATGCCTAGTCCTTACTGCTTTTCTCCCCTTAGAACCAGTACTTAGTGTCAATTCTAAGACAGAAGTTAAAAAAAAAAAGACTCTAACATCCTAAATGAGAACTTCTTGTTTAGAGATTTATGTGATTTAGTGATTGTGTGGTTTAGTGATACAAATTTTTGGAGCTGTAATCAAAGATCACAAGTTAGAATCCTGGTTCTGCTAATTCTTTCTAGGTGAGCCTGGTAATGTAATTCCATATCTCTTGTCCTCAGTTTTCCTTTCTGTAAAATGTGGTGGTTAGATTAGCCAGGCAACTAGCATTTATTAAGTTCCTACTATGTACCAGGCACTGTGCCAAGAAAAGAATTTTTTCACGTAAATGCATGGAGTCAAGGGTTGCTACAGGGATGTAGCTCACAGAATCAGAACAAGAAGCCATTCAGCAGCATTATGAATAAATGCTCATCCAGCTTTTAATTCAGCATAACTCCTAAATTAACTGTTTACTTCCTGATGCTTCTCATTTCACATTTAGATGTATTGCTAATATTTAGGAAGCTTGTCCTGACATCAAGTATTTAAAAAAAACACTTATTTTCTGCCCAAGTAACAACTCTAAGACAGAAAAGCAAGAGCTAGGCAAATAGGGTTGAGTGACTTGCCCAGGATCACACAGCTAATAAGTTTATGTGGTCAAATTTGAACGCAGGTCTTCCTAATTCTGAATCCAGCTCTCTATAGCTGCTAGTTCTAGTTCTGGTATCAAGTAAAATAAATCTAATTCTTCTTCTATATGGCAACTTTTAAGATATCTGAACACAAGCTATCATGTTCCCCTTCCTCCCTCCATACACATATGCAGTCTTTTCTTTTCCAGACCAAACATCTTTACATTCTTTTATCAGCCCTTATCTGTCAAGAACCGGAGACCTTCACCATCCTTTTTGTTTTCTTTGGATTCTCTCCAGTTTATCAATGTCCTTCCTCAAAATCTAAGAAAGCACCTAGATCTAAACATAATAATCTGGGTTTGACTTCAATACTCTCACTGAGTTTACAGACCACAAAAGCCACCTGCTATCTACAGTAGCTAAACCCACCCTGTTACACTTTCAAAGTGGCATTTTTTGAACCCAAGAGTAAGACTTTATATGTATACGTTATTTCATCTCCGTAGATTCAGCTCAATATTTTAGCTTGTTGAAATCTTCTTTTGGATCCTGACTCTGTCATGTAACATGGTAGCTAGCTATCCCACTTCTGTGTCATAAAAAAAAAAAACAACATCCTCTTTATCTTTGTGACAGTCACTGATAAAAATGCTAAACAATACAGGACCAATGACAGGGTCCTGGAGCACTCCACTGGAGACCTTCTCCACATTGATACTGAATGATTTCTTTAAAAATAAGATCTTAAGGGGGCAGCTGGGTAGCTCAGTGGAGTGAGAGTCAGGCCTAGAGATGGGAGGTCCTAGGTTCAAACCCAGCCTCAGCCACTTCCCAGCTGTGTGACCCTGGGCAAGTCACTTGACTCCCATTGCCCACCCTTACCACTCTTCCACCTATGAGACAATACACCAAAGTACAAGGGTTTAAAAAAAAATAAGTTCTTAAGATTTATACTTAAGGGGCCAATGCCACTTCCACCCTTGTCTCTGAGACCCAGTTGGAAACCATCAGAACCAGAAAGAAAATCTCTTCTTACCTTAATAATTTTAAGTGCTTTGCAAACTTTAAAGCACTATAAAATGTTATTTCTTGTTATTATGGCTACAAAGAATGAAACAATTCCTACTCTGAAACAGTATCAGGAAGGGGAATCTCAGAACAATCTCATTTGCACTGATGTTCTTTGAAAATGCTGTGTATCCTTTGTAATGCATAATAAGGAAGGCAAGAAGAGGGGAAGGAAGGAGGGAGGGAAGGAAGGAAGG
>NW_025390848.1:0-6213 GCF_016433145.1 Gracilinanus agilis | reverse complement strand
GAAACTTGGAAGTTCAATGACTTGCCCAGGGTCACACAGCTGTTTAGACCTGGGGTCAGGAAGACCTGGGTTCAAAGTCCACCTTGGATACATGCTAGCTATTAAAAGCTCTTATTAAAGCTTAAAACCACACCTAAGACTTTTGGGATATTCCATATTCCTGTTTCCTGTGCCCAGCAATGCCTTCCATGTAGCAGGAACTTGGTAAGTATTTCATATCTGATAGTGATATTAATGATGGTGAAGGTGACAGTTACTTAGAACATGGCTAGCTATTTGGCTTCTTGGGAGGCTAAATCAATACTTTCTACCCAAGCAATTATGGCCAAGGAAACGTCAATACTAGATGAACTGAGAAATAAAGACGTTACTTCTGGAAGAAAGTGGGACCTGCCTCCTCACTAGGGAAAGGGCCTGTTGTTTCCCTTGTAGGAACTGCCACATGCTAGAGATTTGCCAAGGTTCAAAAAGGGGGTAGTGAGGTCCCTAACAGGGGCTGAACGAGGAGACTGTCTGGCTGGGAGCTGGAGTCTCTCATGATACTCACATCGAAGGGGCTGAGATGGAAGAGGGAAAGCTGGGGGCTTCCTAGAAATGTCAAGGCAGGCATCAGGAAGTTCCCTACTAGAGTGTCTACCCCAAAGTATTTCCCCCAAATTTCAGACTTTTAAGAGGGTAGGTAGTGTGTGATCCCTGACCCTGTCCCATGAGGAATGTCAGCATGGTCAAGGGCTAGATTTGCTGTACCCCCTGCATCCAGCGGGGACAGGGAGACTGTGGGCTTGGACAGGACCGTCTTTTGCTCAGCTCTGGGCCAATTCAGTTTGCATTTCTTGATTAAATGTCCAGAGCCCTTGGTGAGAACATTAATCTTGTATTTGGAAGCCTATTCCTTGATGCTCTTCTCTTGGATCTGTTTGCTCATTGGAAAAGTGACATCCAGGCAGTATTAAGAAGTGTTTCATCTGAGTGATCACAGGAAAACAATTGAGTCAAAACCAAAAGGGAAATAGGGTTGCTTCCCAATTGGGTAGTCCTTGGGGAAGAAGGAGGAGAATGTAATCTGATGTCAGGAGCCCAAGTCCTGTGCCCTGAACGAAACTCCAGTGATTTGTCCAAGGGCATCCAAGTGTGGGCGAACCTCCCAGAGCACTGATTGTCAGGGGCTGAGCATGATGGGAATATCTGTGAATCCTTATTTGAACAAATCAGACTTTAAACACAGCAGGGCCCTGCTTCTTCCTTCCTGTAGGCCTGAATTTGATTTTGCTTGTCAGTCATGCTCTGTTGATTTCTACATGGAATTCATCCTTGGTGCAAAAGGCACATTTTCAACTCCTTACAAAGCATGTTACTCTGATATTGGTTTGTTAAGTCAGCACTTGTGTCCTCTGCAGAGCTGGAGCTAGGAATTTTGTACTCAGGGCCAATTCAGTTGAGTGGAGGGTGTGGAAGCGCATAAAGAACTATTTGGTACAGTCATCCCAGAGAGGAAAGAACCTGTTTTTCAGAGAGCTCAGCCTGTAGCCCTGCATCTCAGCTGATGCTCCCCTTGACTTTCCAGCTATAGGTAGAAGGGCATGATGGTGTCAGAATATTGGCATCCAGTTCTTCTGGGCTCTGGGAAGTTGAATAAGGAGGAATAAGATGAGGATGCAGAGGGGCCAATTTAGATCTAATGCAAAACCAATTTATTCACAATTAATTATGCCTATTCCAAAGTGGAATAGGGAGCCTTGGGAGGTGGTAAGTCTCCCCTTCACTGGAGATATTCAGGTGGAGGCTGAGGGATCACTTGTCTGGGATGCTTTTTAGGAGTGATTCCTGTCCAGCATGACTTGAACTAGATGGTCTACAAAGTCCTTTGTAATTCTGAGATTCCAGGATTCTTTAATTCTCTGAGGAATGCTCCCTTGGCCTCTTACCTCTTTGAATTACTGTCTTCATCTGGACCCAGGGAGATGAGTCATGGACTCAGAAAGAACCTGACAGCAATTTATTTTATTTATTTCATTTAAAAAAATTTTTATTTTGAATATTTTCCCCGAGTTACATATTTCATGTTCTTTCTCTCTCCCCACCCAGCCCCCCTAACCCCCCTTAGCCGATGCACAATTCCACTGGGTTTTACACGTATCATTGATCAAGACAGTCAGTCCAGGACAATGTTAGAAAGCCAGAGCCAAGGCTAAAGAGGTTTATCCGTCTCAACTCAACCTAGGAGGATGAGCCGATGGGAAGAAATTCAGTTCCTGCAGTAGAATATTACTATTCACCAAGAGGGGATACCTGCTAGGGAAAGGGGCTCACATATCCTTCACTCAGCTTTTCATCACTTTTAAAGAAAAAGATTGCCACAAGCCCCTAAAGCCCGTATGCTTGGAATGGAGGGAGTGAACAAGAGAGGAGAGAGAGAGACATTAAGAGAGAGAGGAGAGGAGGGGGGGGGGCGAGAGAGAGAGAGAGAGAGAGAGAGAGAGAGAGAGAGAGAGAGAGAGACAGAGACAGAGAGACAGAGAGACAGAGAGAGAGACAGAGACACATAGTGAAAGTCAATTCTAGGCTAAAAAATTGAAGTGTCTCACTATTAGCTCTGGGATCAAATCTAAACCATTATAAATACCTAAAACTGACCTATTTAAAGTTATCATATGTTATTTCACTTTCTATATTCTAAGACCCAGACATATTTCCTTGTTGGTATTCTTCACACACAAGAAGACCTTTCTACTCCTTTAGCTTCTTCACTATGGCTTGGAATTCAATACATTCTCACTTGTGCCTCTTCCAATTCTTGGTTTCCTTTGAAACTCAGCTAACATGCCACCTTGTCCCAATTAAGGATTTTCATAATCTCTCTGGACTCAAATATTTAGAGCTTTCTCCTTTCCCCCAAAACCTTGCATTCATTGTGTTATATATATATATATATATATATGAATGTTTTTTCTGTGAAGATGGCAGGTTAAACAGAGTGAATCTTAAAACCTCTGCACCCTTACACACCGAGATAGAAAACAATGTGCTTCGAGAAAGAGGACCAAATCTAATAATGGGACAGAATAGGGGGTACCCTCATACAGCAAAAATAAAGAGGTACACCAAGAAAAAGGCTTCAATTATTGAACTGTTGGGTCTGAGCAGAATCCTAGGATGCCTCCCCCACGTGCTGTGTGGAGTCTCCAGTGGCCCAGGAAATCTCAGGGCGGGTTGACTCACTGGTTCAGAGAGAGGGCCTTGCTGCCCCTGGACTCGGGGAGTTAAACACAGACACTGGAGAGATGACTGGAGGAGAAAACCAGAGAAACACAACAAAAACCCCCAGAAGATGGTGGCCTAGAGAGAGCCAAACCTCAGACCACAGACAGTTTGGCTTCCTCATTCCAAGATAGAGAACCCAGGGCTTCAAGAAGAAAGAAAACCAGATCAAAAACAGTGGACAGCACAGGGGGACCCTACTGCTAGAGAACTCAGTTCAGAGAAAAAGCTCCTTCTTGTTCCACCATGGTTTTTTGGTTGGTTGTTTGTTTTTTGTTCCTCTTTCCTCCTCTCCAGGTTTTAACCTCAGGGCAGTTTAAGCAGTAAGATTAATCCCATCAATACAGGATTAATCCCAACAATTGGACAGACAAGAAGTCTTCAGAGGGGAGAGAAAGTAACTTCAACCCTCCATTGCCAGCTGGGGGAAGATCTTTTATCAAGATCATTAAATACATCTGTTCAAACTAGCAGACCAAGGAAGGAAAAAATGAGTTAGCAACAGAAAAAGAGACAGATTCTTTCAAGGAAATAAAAAGGCAGCAAATGAAATAGAAATAGAAGAAGAGGAGGTAGTTCCAGAGAACTGGACACAGGCTTTGGAAGATCTCAAAATTCAATAAACTCAAGAACTTAAAATTCAATTAAATCAAGAACTTCAGGAACTCAAAAAGCAATCAAGAGAGGCAAGAGAGGCTGAATTTGAACGACAATTTGAAAAAAGAAATACATGAACTAAAACAAGAAAATAAAGTCTTAAAAGCCAGAATTGGTCAGCTTGAAAATGAAGCAAAGAAGGCAAAAGATGATTTACAAAGAAAATCAGACCAGAAGGAGAAGGATGACCAAAAAGCCAGGGATGAAATTCAGTCTTTAAAAAACAGAACTCTACAACTAGAAGCAATGACTTCACAAGGCAGCAAGAATATATTAAACAAAATTTAAAAATGAAAAATTTGAGGAGAATATGAAACATCTCATTGATTCAACCAAAGATCTGGAGAACAGAGCTAGAAGAGACAACTTAAGAATTATTGGTTTATCAGAACATCATGATAGAAGAAAAAGTTTAGATAGCATCTTACAAGAAAATATAAGAGAAAATTGCCCAGAAATTCTCGAACAAGAGGGAAAAGTGGAAATTGAAAGAATCCACAGCTCAACTCCTACATTTAATCCACAACTGACAACTTCCAAGAATATCATAGCCAAATTCAAAAACTACCAGCCAAGGAAGAAATATTACAAGCTGCTAAAAAAAGTCATTCAGATAACAGGGAACCACAGTTAGGATAGCACAGGATCTGGCTGCATCTATACTGAAGGACTGGAAGGCATTGACCACAATATTCTGCAAAGTAAGAGAACTGGGTCTACAAACAAGAATCAATTATCCAGCAAAACTAACTATATGATTGCAGGGGAAAGTATGGTCATTCAATAAAATCAAAGACTTCCAAACATTCATCAAGAAAAAACCGGACTTAAACAGTGAGTTTGCTGCCCAAACCCAGAACTCAAGAGAATCAACATAAGATAATTAAGAGAATGGGGAGGAGCAAAAAAAATCCTTTTCTTTAAGGGACCAAAGAAGTTCAATCAATTTGTATGCCTAGAAGAAAAGAAGATATTGGCAAATATTAAAAATTGTTATTACCAAAAGGGTAACTAGAAGAAGTTTACATATAGGGAAGAGGGACAAACTGTGTAGGAGGAAATGTCAAGCGATATACATACATATATATGTA
The DNA here is from genome assembly GCF_016433145.1 of Gracilinanus agilis. Taxonomy (NCBI): domain Eukaryota; kingdom Metazoa; phylum Chordata; class Mammalia; order Didelphimorphia; family Didelphidae; genus Gracilinanus; species Gracilinanus agilis. The sequence continues at coordinate 1,207 of NW_025390848.1, read as the reverse complement.
TTTAGGTATGCATAAATAGATACAAAACTAGGGAGGAAGAAGATAATAAGAAAAATAGTAAAATAAACAAAAGGAATAAATTTTTATTTCATAAAGAAGCAGGTGGGACCAACAGGGAAAAATAACAATACACTGTAAGAGTAAAGAGGTTAGAGAGAGGAAATATTCAATACTTAAGTGCATTGAAATCAACTAAAAGAGGGAAGAACAATGGGATCCATTGGGGCAGAGAATTGATTCACACCCTATAGAGAAGTAGAAGGGTAACAAACGGGCTGGTGGGGAGAGAAGCAATACTAGTGAGGGAGAGGGCATAATAAAAAACTAATTGGAAATTAAATAATATGATTCTCCAAAACCAGTTAGTCAAAGAAGAAATCATAGAAACAATCAACAATTTCATTGGACTCCATACTCAAAGAAATTATTCAGCAAAATTGCCCTGAAGTTGTACAACAAGAGGGCAATATAGACATTGAAAGGATCCATAGATCACCCTCTACACTAGACCCAGAAAAGACAACCCCCAGAAATATAATAGCCAAATTCAAGAGCTTACAAGTAAAAGAAAAAAAATTTTACAAGAAGCCAGAAAGAGACAATTCAGATACCAAGGAGCACCAATCAGGATCACACAGGATCTGGCAGCCCCCACTCAAAAAGACCACAAGGCTTGGAATATGATATTCAGAAAGGCAAGAGTTCTGGGCCTTCAACCATGGATCAACTACCCATCAAAACTGACTATATACTTCCAGGGGAAAGTATGGGCTTTCAACAAGATAGAAGATTTCCAAGTATTTGCACAGAAAAGACCAGGACTAAATGGAAAGTTCGATATCAAACCACAAAAATCAAGAGAAACATGAAAAGATAAATAAGAAACAAAGGGGAAAGAAAGAAAACTCATATTTTTTTTAAATTTGCCTCTTTAAGGGCTTCAATAATTGATCTAATTGTCTGCATTCCTATGTGGAGACATGCTATGTATAATTCTCTGTAGTGAACTCTATTCACTATTATAGTAATCAGAAGAATAATTCATAGGGAGAGGGTGGAATACTAAATGGTCTAAGATAATATGCGGGTGGGAAAGAGGGGGGTGAATAGTAGAGGATACCAAGAGAAACTTGAATGAACAAGAAAAATAGGATATTCTCTTACACACAAAGAGGGCATGGGAAGGGGAGGGGACAAATACTATTAT
>NW_025390847.1:0-4943 GCF_016433145.1 Gracilinanus agilis | reverse complement strand
AGAGAGAGAGAGAGAGAGAGAGAGAGAGAGAGAGAGAGAGAGAGGGTGGGGGGAGGTGAATGGAGTTCCCTTTAGGAGAATTCAAGACTCAAAACATTTTTAATGTTAAAAATTATTTTTACATGTAATTGACAAAAAATAAAACATTATCAAAAATTTTAAGAGAGATTACAGCCCCAAATAATCTCAGACTGCATAATTTTCAATTTTAGAGCATGATTTAAATGACTTTAAGAACATGCAGTAAATAGGTGAAAATTTCTTTGGACAGGAACTGTTCAAACACAGTGCAAAAACACTTAAGATTTACCAGTTATTACATATAATATATATTATAAAACTTTATAGTAAACATGAGAGATGAGTTACACTCAGCTTCCAATACCAAGCTTTGAAAAATGTTGGTTTGCCAAAAAAAAAAAGAAAAAAAAAACAAACACTTAATAGTTTCTATTAATCACCTATCAGTTTATTTTTAAAAGGGAAAGCCAGGAAGAAAAGGGGGGAAATTAAAGGTATTTAGAAATGGTTTGGACCCAATTATTAACAACTTTGCCATGTCACAGCAGAGGAGCCACTCTCTGAGACAGACTCAAATATTCATCAAGAAAAAGGATGATGTGTCTTTCACAGTATGAAACCAGAGAGGCTTCAACCAGCCTAGGCTTCAGATGTTTTGCCCTGGTTTCATGCTTTGTGCACCCCTGGCCTTTTTGATTTGCCATCCAGCTGGTTTGTGGGCTGCTGGAGAAGTGAGTGCGTTGGTGGGGGTGTTCAGTGGGATGCAGCATTGACGTTAGGAAAGAAGTCCCCACCCACACAGCTTTGGTTTCAGTTTCTAGCTGGAGCAAACACAATTATGCAAATGATTCCCCTGCCCTCCTCACCTTCTTCACTCAGAAGTCAATAGCCTATTAAAAATATGAATTAGACATTTACATCATTGCTACTTCTAAATAATCATAATGCCTTCCTTCTGTGTGGCACCCTCAGTGCCCAAAGCATTTTTTTCATGTATCAATTTATTCGATCCTTTCAAAAGCCCTGTGGGGGGAGGCAGGATCAGCTTTACTGTCCCCATTTTACAGATAGGTGAAAACAGATTTGGGAAGGTTAATTGCTTGCTGAAGGGCACCCAGCTAGAAGGCGGGAGAACCCAGGTCTTCTCATGTTCATCCTAATGTGTTTTTCTTTGCCTTACATTGTTTCTTTTAAAGTGCAAAGATCCAATTTTTTCAAGAAGCCATTCCTTTCATATTCCGACTGAGGTCCTACCCGATGCCTCATTGTGGAGGAGCTGAGATCCTCCATTCTCAAGGGCTATTCCAGCATAGAACAAATTCTGGCAGGTCCTACACCAAGCTGGAGAATTTGTAAGTCCAGGTGGAGTGAGCGAGGACTTTTTTGTCCATTCTAGCCCTTCCTTCCAGTTGCTGATGCAGCCCCCTTTGTGACTACCTTCCTTTCCAATCCTGCCCACCTTGAGGCTCCCATTCAAATGCATACTCCTAGAGTGCCAGGAAGGGACTGGGGGGGGGGGGGATTTCTGCCTTTCTGTATACTCTCAACTCTTTGCACCATGTGGACACATGACCAGCACTTACTGCATGATTGCTGATCGACTCTATTGTCTGAGAATTGGGTTAGCTAGGTTCAGAAAGACCTCAGGTTAGCCCAGACTCCTCGGGTCACAGTAACACAGACTAGCCAGTCACCGAGGTTTTGCCATTTGTTGTTGGTGAAGGCAGCGCCTGCACTGCGAAAATCGAAAAGCGAAGTCCTGGAATTGTCTGGGATTATTTTGCAGATGGCGTCTTCATGACTGAAAAGAGGACCTTATAGTTCCTGGAAATAGCGGTAATCCCAAAGGCAAAGCATTCGGATCTAAAGCCAAACATCTCCCTTTCTTCCTGTAGGGTTCCTTTCTCCCTGTCTGAGGACGCTGGAGTGCCCATGGGAGGAATTCTGAAGAGAGAGAGGGAGAACACAAGGATCTGGATTTAAGAGTCTTGAATCATCTCCACTTGTCATGAAGGAGGCAGATGTTCATTCTGCGACTGGAGAAATTGCTAACAGGCTTTGTCGCTTGTTATTGTTTTTAATTCAGGGATGCCAAGCTAATGCTATAATTTAGGATTCTTCCTTAACACCTGGGACAGATTGGGTCTGAGAAATGCAAATGATTACCGCGCATTCATAGTGAACTCTTAAAATCGGTTATTGTCCTCTGTTTACTTCTTGTTGTGGAGTTCAGCTCAGGTTAATCCTTGTCCTTAGTATTTCTATAGAGCTTTGAAATAACATCTGGCCCAGCATGAAGCCCTAGTCAGAGACTGTGCTAGTTAGTTAGTTAAATGAAGGGGGAGGAGGAAGCCAAGCCCAAGAAATCACTACAAAAGCAGAATCATTTTCTCTCTTATGCTTAATAAATTAGGGAGTTTGCCTTTATTCTAGTTTAAAAGATTAGTGATAGTAACTTCTGACATTGATTTACGGTTTTAAAATATGTATAATCTCATCTGAGGCAAGTTACCACAGATATTCTTTCCCCATTTTACGGATGAAGACCAGGCTAATGACACTGTCATAAGAGAATCCCTGAACCACTAACATCTTTGAATCAAATATAATTTTAGGGTGAATTGAAGAAAAATAAAATTGCACCCAAACGATACACAGAGCAGAATTCAGGGCCAAAAATGGAACTCCTTAAAAAAAAAAAAAAAAAAAAAAAAACCTTATCTTCCGTAGTAGAATCAATTCTAAGTTTTGGATCGAAGGCAGAAGAGAAGTAAGGGCTAGGCAACTGGGGGCAAGTAACTTGCCTAGGGATGCACAGCTAGGAAGTGTTTAAAGGCCAAATTTGAACCCTGGACCTGCTATCTGTAGGTCTGGCTCTCTATCCACTGAACCACCTAGCTGCCCCCAAAAAGGAACTCTTAATATCATCTGGAACTTTTATGGGGTTTTACATTCTTGAACTAACATCAATAAATGTTAGATAAGAAAAGAAGGCAGGTCTTCAAAACTACAAGACCAGTATTCTATCCATTGTACAATTGCCTCTCATCCTGTTAACCTGTTCTTTTTTTAGGGTCTCATTTTTTCTTTCTAGACATGGGATTTCATTGCTATAAGGAACTGCTGGTAAAGATACTTAACTCTACGAGGATGAGTAGTACCTAATAAGCATTTTCCCCCCAGATTTGCCTGCAACACAGAGATTAAATGATTTGCTTAAAATTACAAGTGTAGTATTTGTGAGAGATGGACCTTGAACCTAGGTCCTCCTGACTCAGAGGCCAAGTCCCAGTTCACTCTGCATATCTAAAGTATTTTCAGGTTTACAAAGCACTTTCCTCACAACAATCCTGTAAGGCAGGCATTATATCAAATATAATCATCCCCATTTTATAAGTAAAAGAAATGATTCAGCCTGTCAGGTAACTTAAATTATGAACATACAACTAATAAATATCAGAGCCAAGATTCACAACCAACCTCCCGACTCCAAAGATTCAGTTGTTTTTTAAATCACACACCTCCAATCGCACTACTCTGCTCTGTAACAAAATTCTTCATAACTTTCCATATAATGAAATAATCTTGGATTGTTCTTAATTTGCTTTCTCAAGGGAAAAAAAAAGAACAAAGGTTTTGGTCAGCAGATAGGATTTGCTGAATATTACCTTAAGTTTCCTCCAACATATTCCCTCTTAGTCACCAATTTCACACAGTTAGGTTTAAAACTGACGAATGAAAGTAATATCAAGTGCACGATGGCAAAGTAACTAGGAGTTCTGCAAATCACTCTGAGTAAGAAGAACATCTACCTTTTTCATCAAAGCCCCATGTAAAAAATGATAAGCAAACTCAAAGGGAAACCACAGTAATTTTAAAGGGAAACAATTCAGTTTGCTGAGTTACACTACTACATTTTCTCATGAAGACATAAACAGATTAAACCAATACAAATATGTCATTTTCATTTTGCTAAGCATTGCTGGTTAATGACCATGTAAGTTAAGACTGACTCAGCTGTATGCATTTATATCATATCTGCATTTATTATGTGTTAAATATATAGTATGTATAAAATAAAGATTAAATATATTAAATACATAACATGCTAAATATATATGATACACACATTTGTTAAACATACACAATATATACTAACCCAATAAAACTCTATATTACATGTCGAGCAAAGAACATAGGTGCTAGAGAGATAAAATATATAACATATGTAAATCACTCTATTTACGTCAGCTGTATAGTAAAAAACACTCTAGAGGCATCGTACCTCTATTCAAAGCTCTGCTCTGTAAACTTACTACCTGGGTGACCTTGGGAACCACACAAAATCTCTCTGGGCATTAGTTTCTTCATCAACTAAAACAAAATAAGTGGGAGGACTAGACAATCTGTGACAACCTAAACAAGTGATCACCTAGCTCTGAATCCTACAATATTAAATTTAGGACAAGATTACATATACTCATTAGGTGACCTTTAACAAAGCACTTACAAAAGCTTACTTTGTGACTTCTTGGCTCCCTTAAAGACTTGGGATATGATGCAAGATTAACAGAACTAATTGTCTCTTATCTCTCCTAAGCCCAGGGGTGTGTGTGTGTGTGTGTGTGTGTGTGTGTGTGTGTTTACAAGTACATATACAATCAATCCCTAGTAAGCCTGTGAACTCCTAGCTTATGAGTGTCATAGAGGAATGACTTGTTCATAACTTCTACTCTTTTTCATTGCTAGAGATGTTCTCTCTTGCTTCTAGAGACCTGCCAGACTCCTGCTGATACCACAAGAATTTCAGAAGAGGGAGATAGCTTACTGGTGTCTAGAGTTCCAGGAACTCTGTTTCAATCTCAGTCTCTCTCTCTCTCTCTCTCTCTCTCTCTCTCTCTCTCTCTCTCTCTCTCTCTCTT
>NW_025390846.1:0-4517 GCF_016433145.1 Gracilinanus agilis | reverse complement strand
TGATCCTCCTCTCTATCTCTTAGCCAGTACCATATTGTTTTGATGACTGCTGCTTTATAGTATAGTTTAATATCTGGTACTGCTAGGCCCCCTTCCTTCACATTTTTTTTCATTATTTCCCTTGATATTCTTGATCTTTTGTTATTCCAAATGAAATTTGTTATAGTTTTTTCTAATTCAGTAAAGAAGTTTTTTGGTAGCTTGATAGGTATGGCACTAAATAGGTAAATTAATTTGGGTAGAATTGTCATTTTTATTATGTTAGCTCGTCCTACCCATGAGCAATCAATAGCTTTCCAATTGTTTAGATCCAGTTTTATTTGTTTGGAAAGTGTTTTGTAGTTGTTTTCATATAATTGCTGTGTTTGTTTTGGTAGGTAGATTCCTAAGTATTTTATATTGTCTAGGGTGATTTTGAATGGTGTTTCTCTTTCTACTTCTTGCTGCTCTAGTGTGTTGGAAATGTATAGAAATGCTGATGATTTATGTGCATTTATTTTGTATCCTGCAACTTTGCTAAAGTTGTTGATTATTTCTACAAGCTTCTTAGTTGATTCTCTAGGATTTTTTAAGTAGACCATCATATCATCTGCAAAGAGTGATAGCTTAGTCTCCTCCTTGCCTATTTTGATACCTTCAATTTCTTTTTCTTCTCTAATTGCAACTGCTAGTGTTTCTAGTACTATGTTGAATAATAGAGGTGATAATGGGCATCCTTGTTTTACTCCTGATCTTATTGGGAAGGCTTCTAATTTATCCCCATTGCATATGATGTTTGTTGATGGTTTTAGGTATATACTGTTTATTATTTTTAGGAAAGGTCCTTCTATTCCTATACTTTTCAGTGTTTTCAATAGGAATGGATGCTGTATTTTGTCAAAGGCTTTTTCAGCATCTATTGAGATGATCATGTGATTTTTGTTTGTTAGACTGTTGATATGGTCAATTATGTGGATGGTTTTCCTAATGTTGAACCAACCTTGCATTCCTGGTATAAATCCCACCTGATCATGGTGGATGATCTTCTTAATTACTTGCTGGAGTCTCTTTGCTAGTATTCTATTTAAGATTTTTGCATCTATGTTCATTAGGGAGATTGGTCTGTAGTTTTCTTTCTCTGTTTTTGGTCTCCCTGGCTTTGGAATCAGTACCATATTTGTGTCATAAAAGGAATTTGGTAGGACTCCTTCTTTGCTTATCATATCAAATAATTTGTATAGTATTGGGATTAGTTGCTCTTTGAATGTCTGATAGAATTCACTTGTGAATCCATCAGGTCCTGGCGATTTTTTCTTAGGTAGTTCTTTGATGGCTTATTCAATTTCTTTTGCTGATATGGGATTATTTAGGTATTCTATTTCTTCTGCTGTTAATCTAGGCAGTTTATATTTTTGTAAATATTCATCCATATCTCCTAAATTGTTATATTTATTGCCATATAATTGGGCAAAATAGTTTTTAATGATTGCCTTAATTTCCCCTTCATTAGAGGTGAGGTCTCCCTTTTCATCTTTGATACTATCAACTTGGTTTTCTTCTTTCCTTTTTTTTTATTAGATTGACCAGTACTTTGTCTATTTTATCTGTTTTTTCAAAGTACCAGCTTCTAGTCTTATTTATTAATTCAATAGTTCTTTTCCTTTGATTTTATTAATTTCTCCCTTGGTTTTTAGTATTTCTAATTTAGTTTTCATCTGGGGATTTTTAATTTGCTCGCTTTCTAATTTTTTGAGTTGCACGCCCAATTCATTGATCTCTGCCCTCCTTAATTTGTTAATATATACACTCAAGGATATAAATTTCCCCCTGAGTACTGCGTTGGCCGCATCCCACAGATTTTGGTAGGATGTCTCATCATTGTCATTTTCTTCAATGAAATTGTTGATTGTTTCTATGATTCCTTCTTTGACAAATTGGTTTTGAAGAATCATATTATTTAATTTCCAATTAGTTTTTGATTTTCCTGTCCAAGTGCCCTCACTAATTATTATTTTTATTGCATTATGATCTGAGAAGGTTACATTTATTATTTCTGCTCTTTTGCATTTGTTTGCAATGATTCTATGCCCTATAACATGGTCAATCTTTGTGAATGTACCATGTGCAGCTGAAAAGAAGGTGTATTCCTTTTTGTCCCTATTTATTTTTCTCCACATATCAACTAAATCTAATTTTTCTAGGACTTCATTCACCTCTCTTACCTCTTTCTTATTTATTTTTCGGTTTGATTTATCTAGATCTGAAAGAGGAATAGTTAGATCTCCCACTAGTATGGTTTTACTATCTATTTCCTTCTTGAGCTCTGCCAGTTTCTCCTTTATGAATTTGGGTGCTATGCCACTTGGTGCATACATATTGAGCAGTGTTATTTCCTCATTGTTTATACTGCCTTTAATCAGGATGTAATGACCTTCCCTGTCTTTTTTAATCATATCTATTTTTACTTTGGCTTTGTCAGAAATCATAATAGCCACTCCTGCGTTCTTTTTCTCATTTGACTCCCAAAAGATTTTGCTCAAGCCCTGAACCTTAAACTTGTGTATGTCCACCCGTCTCATATGTGTTTCTTGTAGACAACATATGGTAGGATTTTGGTTTCTAATCCACTCTGCTATTTGCTTCCATTTTATGGGCGCGTTCATCCCATTCACATTCAGAGTTATAATCATCAGTTGTGCATTTGCTGACATTTTCGTATCCTCCCCTATTCCTACCCCCCTTTTCTTATACTATTTCCTTTTAAACCAGTGGTTTGCTATTAAGCTGCTATCCCTTATCCCCTCCCTTGATTAACTTCCCTTTCTATCCTCTCCCTTATTTCCCCCCCCCTCTTTTTGTTTTTAAAGGCCTTATGAATTTCCTCCCCCTTCTTCTCCCCTCCCTTTTTTTGACCTCCCCACTCCCCTGCTCCCCTTGGTTTATCCCTTCTGACTTTCTCAGAAGGATTAGATAAGAGTTTTATGTCCCAATGGATAGTATAGCTATTCTTCCCTCTCTGGGTTGATTACACTAAGAGTAAGGTTTGATTATTACCTCTTAATGCTCTCTTCCTCTCCTTCTTATAATAGTATTTGTCCCCTCTCCTTCCCATGCCCTCATTGTGTGTAATAGAATATCCTATTTTTCTTATTCACTCAAGTTTCTCTTGGTGTCCCCTAGTATTCACCCCCTCTTACCCATCCCCCATGTCATCTTAGATTATTTAGTGTTCCACCCTCACCCTGTGAATTATTCTTCTGATTACTATAATAGTGAATACTATAATAGTGAATACTATAATAGTGAATAGAGTTCACTACAGAGAATTATACATAACATTTCTCTACACAGGAATACAGATAATTAGATCTTACTGAGGCCCTTAAAAAGGCAAATTTAAAAATTATAAGTTTTCTTTCTTTCCCCTTTGTTTCTTATTTACCTTTTCATGTTTCTCTCAATTTTTGTGGTTGGATATCAAAGTTTCCATTTAGCCCTGGTCTTTTCTGTGCAAATACCTGGAATTCTTCAATTTTGGTGAATGCCCATACTTTCCCCTGGAAATATATAGTCAATTTTGATGGGTAGTTGATCCGTGGTTGCAGGCCCAGCTCTCTTGCCTTTCTGAATATCGTATTCCAAGCCTTAATGTCTTTTAGCGTGGAGGCTGCCAGGTCCTGTGTGATCCTGATTGGTGTTCCTTGATATTTGAATTGTCTCTTTCTGGCTTCTTGTAAGATTTATTCTTTTGCTTGAAAGCTCTTGAATTTGGCAATAATATTCCTGGGCGTTTTCTTATCTGGATCGAATGTCGTGGGTGTTCTATGGATCCTTTCAAGTCTATATTGCCCTCTTGTTGTAGGACTTCAGGGCAATTTTGCTGAATAATTTCTTTTAGTATGGAGTCCAGGTTTCTATTAATTTCTGGTTTTTCTGGAAGACCAATTATTCTCAAATTGTCTCTTCTAGACCGGTTTTCTTGGTCTATCACTCTCTCATTGAGATATTTCATGTTTCCTTCTATTTTTTTCAGTCTTTTGACTTTGTTTTATTTGTTCTTCTTGTCTTGAGAGACCATTAGGTTCTAATTGCTCAATTCTAGCCTTTAGGGATTGGTTTTCGGCTATAATCTTTCGGTTTTCGGCTATGATCTTCTGGTTTTCCTTTTCAATCTGGTCATTTCTGGTGTTCAATTTGCTTATCAGTTCATTTGGTTTCTGAGCCTCACTTTCCAATTGCAAGATTCTACCTTTTAAACAGTTATTTTCTTGCCAGATCTCTTCCATTTTCCTTAAAATCTCAGTTTTGAACTCTTCCATAGCTTGTGAGGAGTTTTCCTTATTTGAGGAGGGTCCGGATGCTTGTTTGTTCTCCTCCTCTGTTTGCTCGGTTGTCTGGATTTTCTCTGTGTAAAAGTTGTCGAGTGTTAAAGACTTCTTTTTCTTGTTGTTAATCTTTCTCTTCTGAACTTCCTGAGACTGGGTAGCCATCGTTAGTCCAGCAGCTTCTCAGGTTTATCCTCGCGCTCAGCGTATGTC
>NW_025390845.1:0-3059 GCF_016433145.1 Gracilinanus agilis | reverse complement strand
GTATCCTGCAACTTTGCTAAAGTTTTTGATTATTTCTACAAGCTTCTAGTTGATTCTCTAGGATTTTTTAAGTATACCATCATATCATCTGCAAAGAGTGACAACTTAGTCTCCTCCTTGCCTATTTTGATACCTTCAATTTCTTTTTCTTCTCTAATTGCAACTGCTAGTGTTTCTAGTACTATGTTGAATAATAGAGGTGATAATGGGCATCCTTGTTTCACTCCTAATCTTATTGGGAAGGCTTCTAATTTATCCCCATTGCATATGATGCTTGTTGATGATTTTAGGTATATACTGTTTATTATTTTTAGGAAAGGTCCTTCTATTCCTATACTTTCCAGAGTTTTCAATAGGAATGGATGCTGTATTTTGTCAAAGGATTTTTCAGCATCTTTTGAGATAATCATGTGATTTTTTGTTTGTTAGACTGTTGATATGGTCAATTATGTGGATGATTTTCCTAATGTTGAACCATCCTTGCATTCCTGGTATAAATCCCACCTGATCATGGTGGATGATCCTCTTGATCACTTGTTGGAGTCTCTTTGCTAGTATTCTATTTAAGATTTTTGCATCTATGTTCATTAGGGAGATTGGTCTGTAGTTTTTTTTCTTTGTTTTTGATCTCCCTGGCTTTGGAATCAGTACCATATTTGTGTCATAAAAGGAATTTGGTAAGATTCTTTCTTTGCTTATTATATCAAATAATTTGTATAGTGTTGGCATTAGTTGCTCTTTGAATGTCTGATAGAATTCACTTGTGAATTAGAAATTTCTAATTTCGTTTTCATCTGGGGATTTTTAATTTGCTCACTTTCTAATTTTTTAAGTTGCATGCCCAATTCATTAATCTCTGCCCTCCCTAATTTGTTAATATATGCACTCAATGATATAAATTTCCCCCTGAGTACTGCCTTGGCTGCATCCCACAGAGTTTGGTAGGATGTCTCATCATTGTCATTCTCTTCAATGAAATTGTTGATTGTTTCTATGATTTCTTCAACTAGCTGGTTTTGGAGAATCATAGTATTTAATTTCCAATTAGTTTTTAATTTGCCTGTCCAGGTGCCCTTACTAATTATTATTTTTATTGCATTATGATCTGAGAAGGTTACATTTATTATTTCTGCTCTTTTGCATGTGTTTGCAATGATTCTATGCCCTATAACATGGTCAATCTTTGTGAATGTGCCATGTGCAGCTGAAAAGGTGTATTCTTTTTTGTCCCTATTTATTTTTCTCCACATATCTATTAAATCTATTTTTTCTAGGACTTCATTCACCTCTCTTACCTCTTTCTTATTTATCTTTTGGTTTGATTTATCTAGATCTGACAGAGGAATATTTAGATCTCCCACTAGTATGGTTTTACTATCTACTTCCTTCTTGAGCTCTGCCAGTTTCTCCTTTATGAATTTGGATGCTATGCCACTTGGTGCATCCATATTGAGCAGTGTTATTTCCTCATTGTTTATACTGCCTTTAATCAGGATGTAATGACCTTCCCTGTCTTTTAAAATCATATCTATTTTTACTTTGGCTTTGTCAGAAATCATAATTGCCACTCCAGCCTTCTTTTTCTCATTTGATGCCCAAAAGATTTTGCTCAAGCCCTTTACCTTAAACCTGTGTATGTCCACCCGCCTCATATGTGTTTCTTGTAGACAACATATGGTAGGATTTTGGTTTCTAATCCACTCTGCTATTTGCTTCCGTTTTATGGGCGAGTTCATCCCATTCACATTCAGAGTTATAATTATCAGTTGTGTATTCACCGACATTTTTGTATCCTCCCCTATTCCTACCCCTTCTTCTTAAACTATTTCCTTTTAAATCAGTGGTTTGCTTTAAGCCAGTAACCCTTGTCCCCTCCCTTGATTAACTTCCCTTTATACCCCCTCCATTATTATTCCCCTCTATTTATTTTTAAGGCCTAATGAATTCCCTTCCCCTTCTTCTCCCCTCCCTTTTTTGACCTCCCCACTCCCCTGCTCCCCTTGGTTTATCCCTTTTGACTTTCTCAGTAGGGTTAGATAGAGTTTTATATCCCAATGGATAATGTAGCTACTCTTCCCTCTCAGAGTTAATTTCACTGAGAGAAAAGTTTAAATATTACGTCTTAATGCTCTCTTCCTCTCCTTCTTATAATAGTATTCATCCCTAACCTTTCCCATGCCCTTTTTGTGTGTAATAGATTATCCTATTTTTCTTCTTCATTCAAGTTTCTCTTGGTGTCCTCTACTATTCACCCCCCTCTTTCTCATTCCCCTTATCATCTTAGACCATTTAGTATTCCAACCTCTCCCTATGAATAATTCTTCTGATTACTATTAGAATACTATAGTATTCTGAATACTATAATAGTGAATAGAGTTCACTACAGAGAATTATACATAACATTTCTCTACATAGGAATACAAATAATTAGATCTTATTGAAGCCCTTAAAGAGGCAAATTTAAAAAATATGAGTTTTCTTTCTCTCCCCCTCTATTTCTTAGTTACCTTTTCATGTTTCTCTTGATTTTTGTGGTTGGATATTGAACTTTCCATTTAGTCCTGGTATTTTCTGTGCAAATACATGGAAATCTATCTTGTTGAATGCCCAAACTTTCTCCTGGAAGTATATAGTTAGTTTTGATGGGTAGGTGATCCATGGTTGTAGACCCAGTTCTCTTGCCTTTCTGAATATCATATTCCAAGCCTTGCTGTTGTTTAGTGTGGAGGCTGCCAGATCTTGTGTGATCCTGATTGGTGCCCCTTGATATTTGAATTGTCTCTTTCTGGCTTCTTGTAAGATTTTTTCTTTTACTTGGAAGCTCTTGAATTTGGCTATTATATTCTTGGGGGTTGTCTTTTCAGGTTCTAGTGTAGAGGGTGATCTATGAGATCCTTTCAATGTCTATAATGCCCTCTTGTTGTAGGACTTCGGGGCAATTTTGCTAAATAATTTCTTTTACTATGGAGTCCAGATTTCTATTAATTTCTGCTTTTTCAGGAAGACCAATGATTCCCAGATTGTCTCTTCTAGCCCTGTTTTCTTGATCTGTCAATTTC
>NW_025390844.1:0-8291 GCF_016433145.1 Gracilinanus agilis | reverse complement strand
TGTATAAGAGACAGCTTCCTTCCTTCCTTCCTTCCTTCCTTCCTTCCTTCCTTCCTTCCTTCCTTCCCTCCTCCCTCCCTCCCTCCTTCCTGTTACCTTCTATGTTAGTATTAATTCTAAGACAGAAGATCATCAAGGGATAGGCAATTGGGTTAAGTGACTTGCCCAGAGTCATACAGCTTAGGCAGTGTCTGAAGCCAGGTTTGAACCTAGATCCTCTTCCAGGCCTGGCAATCTATCTATTCTGCTATCTAGCTGCCTCAATGTCTCAATTTTCAAAGAAACTAAAAAAACCCCAAAGATTTGTCAAGTTGCTGAATGCAGCCCAATCATGGTCTCAAAAAGAGACCTAGACATAAGCTCAGTTGTTTATCATTTGGAATTTTTGTACTAGAAAAAATCTGAATCAACCCAAAGCCTGTTCATTCCCATAGAGCACCCAGAAACCTGGAGGAGGAAACTGATCTGCTAGACTGAATAATTCCTGATATCCCTGAACATCCACTCTCTTTAAAATTGCAATCATTTTTCCTGAAAGCTGGCCCCCACTGTAGAAGGAAATGGAAAGTAACTCTCTTTGCAAGGGTAGGTTGTCTGTCTTTCCTCTTAAACTCTATAATATTCTAGGCTCTTGATAGGTGCTATTTTCCAATGATATGCTAGTAAGTTTTGACTGATTTCTGGAAAAAATCTGTCATATTTCATTCATGGGTTCCAAAGAGCTTTTAGGCTTTTTTTGGACATAACTTATTATTTCATTAGTGTAGGGGACTGAGGAAACAACTTTTAATCATGTAGATTTGATTTTACTTATGACCTTAGAGAGTTGCTTGGGGACAGTGAGAGGTTAAACCACTTACCAGGGGTCATAATAGCCAATATATGTCAGAAGTGGGGCTGGAAAACAAGTCTTTCTGACTTCAAGGTCAACTTTTTACCCACTGTTTTACATAGCTTTCTTCAAAAAATGTTTAGATTCAGATCTAGCCTCAGACCCTTCCTAGCTGTGTGACCCTGGGCAAGTCACTTAGCTTTAATTGTTTAGTCTTTGCTGTTCTTGTCTTAAAACTGCTACTAAGACTGAAGGTAATGGCTTTAAAATAAAGAAATAAAACATATTTAAACAAAAATGTGTCTGTTAAGAGGCAATATGAGTTCACAGAAAAACAGTTCTGACCAGCCTAAGTATATTTCCATTTTGTTAACTAATCCGTAGTGATGTGGGAGAAGAATGATGAATCCCCTCCTTCCCTTCTTCCTTTCCTCCCTCTGTCTCCTTGGCTCTCTGTTTGTCTATATCTCTTCTCACCCACCCACTTCTCCTTCTACCTCATCCTCCCTTATTAGACTAGTAGCTAATGCCATAGACATAGTATTTCTGGATTCCAAGAAAATGTTTGAAAAAGGCATCCATAACATCCTTGTGGACAAAATGGTGACACCTAGGCAAGATGAATAGTCATCAGCACCATGGCCAGGGGCGTTTGCGAAGCCTACAACCTTGAGCTGTGTCAGATTGCAGCAAAGCACAGCGTTAACTTGATTAAAGCTGAGTAATATGAAGCAGACTCTATTGGCAGACATGCAGTTCAGGACTTGGGAAGACAGAAGTCCAGAGCCTACACCCCACAGGAAGAAACTTGGTGAGCCCTCTGGCAGTTTTGATTGCATATGCACTGGGGTTTTTAGTGGCCTCTAAAGCAACAGCATGACGTGGGAGTCAGAGAGGGCAAGATGTCATTTCAGCAATGGATCATGGGCCTCAGGAGTGTGAGCACCTTTTATCAGTATGGATCATGGCAACTCCATGATTTTTCCATGATCACATTTCAGTGAAGAGAATCAGGGAAATTTACTTCCGTGTAACTATAATGTCTTTTGTTTTTGGCTATCATTTATGGCACAACTGTCAATATGAATATTGTTCTATTTTGGGGGACAACTAGGTGGTTAAATAGATAGAGAACCAAGCCTGGAAATGGGAGATCCTGGGTTCAAATCTGACCTCAAATACTTCCTTGCTGTGTGACCCTGGGCAAGTCCAATGTGATTTTGGCTACAGAGTATCTATACAGTGATTTACTGGGCACTCAGTTATCAAGCACCTGCTATATGTAGGGTAAAATACTAGGTACTGGGGATACAAAGATGAAAACAGAATTAGACCCTAATCTCAGAGAGCTTGTTTTTTTCTATCAAGATACAATATGGGAAAACTGGAGACTTCCTAGTTAAGATGGTGGCAGAGTAAAAAGCAGCAGCTGCTTAACCTCTCCTAACCAAGACATATAGGACTCTTCAAGAAGACATAAAAACAAATCCAGAGGAATAAAGGGACCTCACAACAGGGCACAGCATTGGAGGTACGTGGAATCGGGGCATTTCCATGATATAAAGGGGTGAAACAGCTCTCACTAAAACGCGAGCTGAGCAACCCCCTCCCTCACCCCACACCACCTACAGTGCCAAAGCCAGCGCACAAGAGTTAGAGCAAGTTTGGGGCACACATTAAGTCCTTGGCAGCTACCTGGGGTCACCAGGGCCTGTTCCTGAGAGCAGCAAGACTTAAGACCCCAAGAGGCTAAAGAATGCGTGAACTTTGAACACAGACCCTGAGCACAGGCACAAGTGAGGGCGCAGATGCAAGCCCAGACAGGGATCCTGAGCTCAGGCAAGGACTCGGGTCCTGACCTCAGGTGCGGACCTTGAGTGGGGACCCAGTGCAGAGGGGTGCACAACTGTGGAAGCAGTTCCCTGAAACTGTTAAAGGAACCTGGGGCAGAGGGACAAGCAAGGGGACCACCAGGAGGCTTGACCCTGAGAACAACTAGACCTGAGACCTCAGGAGTATAAAGAGTGTAGACAGACCCTGAGTGTGAGGATAAACCTGAGAAGGCGCAGGGCTAACAATGGCAAGCCAGAGACAAGAACCCCAAAAGAGAAAGATCATCAAGAAGAAATCTGTAACACTCGACAACTTTTACACAGAGAAAATCCAGACAACAGAGCAAACAGCAGAGGAGAACAAACAAGTAATCATATCCAAACCTTTCCAAAATAATGAAAACTGGCCACAAGCTGTTGAAGAGTTCAAATCTGAGATGATGAGAAAGATGGAAGAGATTTGGCGAGAGAAGTGGGAAATAGCTCAAAAGGAAATTAACAGGTTAGAAGACAGAAACTCCCAACTGGAGAAAGATGCCCCAAAATCAAACGAAATGGTAAGCAAATTGGAAACCAAAATCTGGCAAGAAAATAACAGTTTAAAAGGCAGAATTTCACAATAGGAAAGTGAGGCAAGTAAATTGAAGACCAGAAATGACCAGACTGAAAAGGAAAACCAAAAGATTATAGCCAAAAACTAGTCCCTAAAGGCTAGAATTGAGCAATTAGAAGCTAATGATCTCTCAAGACAGCAAAAACAAATAAAACAAAGTCAAAAGACTGATAAAATAGAAGGAAACATGAAACATCTCAATGAGAAAGGGACAGACCAAGAAAACGGGTCTAGAAGAGACAATCTGAGAAGCATTGGTCTTCCTGAAAAAGCGGAAATTAAAAGAAATTTGGACTCCATACTAAAAGAAATTATTCAGCAAAATTGCCCTGAAGTTCTACAACAAGGGGGCAATATAGACATTGAAAGGATGCATAGATCACCCTCTACACTAGACCCAGAAAACACAACCCCCAGGAATATAATAGCCAAATTCAAGAGCTTCCAAGTAAAAGAAAAAAATTTACAAGAAGCCAAAAAGAGACAATTCAGATATCAAGGAGCACCTATCAGGATCACACAGGATCTGGCAACCTCCACACTAAAAGACCACAAGGCTTGGAATGTGATATTCAGAAAGGCAACAGAACTGGGTCTACAACCAAGGATCACCTACCCATCAAAACTGACTGTATACTTCCAGGGGAAAGTATGGGCATTCAACAAGACAGATTTCCAAGAATTTGCACAGAAAAGACAGGACTAAATGGAAAGTTTGATATCCAACCATAAAAATCAAGAGAAACATGAAAAGGTAAATAAGAAACAGAGGGGAAAGAAAGAAAACTCATATTTTTTTAAATTTACCTCTTTAAGTGCTTCAATATGATCTAATTATTGGTATTCCTATGTGGAGAAATGGTATGTATAATTCTCTGTAAGGAACTCTATTCACTATTATAGTATTCACTATTATAGTAATTAGAAGAAATATTCATAGGGAGAAGTTGGAATACTAAATGGTCTAAGATGATATGGGGGATGGGAAAGAGGGAGGTGAATAGTAGAGGACACCAAGAGAAACTTGAATGGATAAGAAAAATAGGATATTCTATTACACACAAAGAGGGCATGGGAAGGGGAAGGGATGAATACTATTATGAGAAGGAGAGGAAGAGAGCATTAAGAGGTAATATTTAAACCTTACTCTCAGTGTAATTAACCCTGAGAGGGAAGAGTAGCTTTATCAATTGGGATATCAAACTCTATCTAACCCTACTGAGAAAGTCAGAAGGGATAAACCAAGGGGAACAGAGGAGTGGGGAGGTAAAAAAAAAAAGGAGGGGAAAAGAAGGGGGAGGGAATTCATTAGGTCTTAAAAATAAAAAGAGGGGAATAATAAGGGAGGGGATAGAAAGGGTAGGAAATCAAGGGAGGGGACAAGGGTTACTGGCATAAAGCAAACCATTGGTTTAAAAGGAAATAGTGTAAGAAGAAGAGGTAGAACTAGGAGAGGATACCAAAATGTCAGCGAATACACAATTGATAATTATAACTCTGAATGTGAATGGGATGAACTCACCCATAAAAAGGAAGCAAATAGCAGAGTGGATTAGAGACCAAAATCCTACCATATGTTGTCTACAAGAAACGCATATGAGGCAGGTGGACATTCACAGGTTTAAGGTAAAGGGCTTGAGCAAAATCCTTTGGGCATCAAATGAGAAGAAGAAGACAGGAGTGGCAATTATGATTTCTGACAAAGCCAAAGTAAAAATAGATATGATTAAAAAAGAAAAGGAAGGTCATTACATCCTGATTAAAGGCAGTATAGACAATAACATTGCTCAATATGTATGCACCAAATGGCATAGCAACCAGATTCGTAAGGGAGAAACTGGCAGATCTCAAGAAGGAAATAGATAGTAAAACCATACTAGTGGGAGATCTAAATATCCCTCTTTCAGATCTAGATAAATCAAACCAAAAAATAAATAAGAAAGAGGTAAGAGAGATGAATGAAGTCCTAGAAAAATTAGATTTAATAGATATGTGGAGAAAAAATAGGAACAAAAAGGAATACAACTTCTTTTCAGCTGCACATGGTACATTCACAAAGTTTGACCTTGTTATAGGGCATAGAAACACTACAAACAGATGCAAAAGAGCAGAAATAATAAATGTAACCTTCTCAGATCATAATGCAATAAAATAATAATTAGTAAGGGCACCTGGACAGGAAAATCAAAAACTAATTGGAAATTAAATAATATGATTCTCCAAAACTAGCTAGTCAAAGAAGAAATCATAGAAACAATCAACAATTTCATTGAAGAGAATGCCAATGATGAGACATCCTACCAAACTCTGTGAGATGCAGCCAAGGCAGTACTCAGGGGGAAATTTATATCCTTGAGTGCATCTATTAACAAATTAGGGAGGTCAGAGATTAATGAATTGGGCATGCAACTTAAAAAAATAGAAAGCGAGCAAATTAAAAATCACCAGATGAAAACTTAATAAGAACTACTAAAAATCAAGGGAGAAATTAACAAAATCAAAAGTAAAAGAACTATTGAATTAATAAATAAGACTAGAATCTGGTATTTTGAAAAAACATAAAATAGACAAAGTACTAGTCAATCTAATAAAAAAAGGAAAGAAGAAAACCAAATTGACAGTATCAAAGATGAAAAGGAAGACCTCACCTCTAATGAAGAGGAAATTAAGGCAATCATTAAAAACTATTTCACCCAATTATAAGGCAATAAATATAGCAATCTAGGAGATATGGATCAATATTTACAAAAATATAAATTGCCTAGATTAACAGCAGAAGAAATAGAATACCTGAATAATCTCATATCAGAAAAAGAAATTGAACAAGCCATCAAAGAACTCCCTAAGAAAAAATCACCAGGGCCTAATGGATACACAAGTGAATTCTATCAGACATTCAAAGAGCAACTAATCCCAATACTATACAAATTATTTGATATAATAAGCAAAGAAGGAGTCCTACCAAATTCCTTTTGTGACACAAATATGGTACTGATTCCAAAGCCAGGGAGATCAAAAACAGAGAAAGAAAACTACAGACCAATCTCCCTAATGAACATAGATGCAAAAATTTTAAATAGAGTACTAGCAAAGAGACTCCAGCAAGTGATCAAGAGGATCATCCACCATGATCAGGTGGGATTTATACCAGGAATCCAAGGATGGGTCAACATTAGGAAAACCATCCGCATGATTGACCATATCAACAATCTAACAAACAAAAATCACATGATTATCTCAATAGATGCTGAAAAAGCCTTTGACAAAATACAGTACCCATTCCTATTGAAAACCCTGGAAAGTATAGGAATAGAAGGATCTTTCCTAAAAATAATAAACAGTATATACCTAAAACCATCAACAAGCATCATATGCAATGGGTATAAATAAGAAGCCTTCCCAATAAGATCAGGAGTGAAACAAGGATGCCCATTATCACCTCTATTATTTAATATAGTACTAGAAACACTAGCAGTAGCAATTAGAGAAGAAAAAGAAATTGAAGGTATCAAAATAGGCAATGAGGAGACTAAGCTATCAGTCTTTGCAGATGATATGATGATCTACTTAAAAAATCCTAGAGAATCAACTAAGAAGCTTGTAGAAATAATCAACAACTTTAAGAAAGTTGCAGGATGCAAAATAAATGCACATAAATCATCAGCATTTCTATAAATCTCCAACACATCACAGCAGCAAGAGGTAGAAAGAGAAACACCATTTAAAATTATCCTAGATAATATAAAATACTTAGAAATCTATCTACCAAAACAAACACAGAAATTATAGGAAAACAACTACAAAACACTTTCCAAACAATTAAAACTAGATCTAAACAATTGAAAAACATTGATTGCTCATGGGTAGGACAAGCTAACATAATAAAAATGACCATTCTACCCAAATTAATTTACCTGTTTAGCGCCATACCCATCAAACTACCAAAAAACTTTTTTACTGAATTATGAAAAACTATAACAAAGTTCATCTGGAATAACAAAAGATCAAGAATATTAAGTGAAGTAATGAAAAAAAAATGTGAAGGAAGGGGGCCTAGCAGTTCCAGATTATTAAACTGTACTATAAAGCAGCAGTCATCAAAATGGTATGGTATTGACTAAGAAACAGAAGGGAGGATCAGTGGAATAGACTTGGGGCAAGTGACATCAGCAAGACAGTGTATGATAAACCCAAAGAGCCCAACTTTTGGGACAAAAATCCACTATTTGACAAAAACTGCTGGGAAATTTGGAAAACAATATGGGAGAGATTAGGTTTAGATCAACATCTCACAACCTACACCAAGATAAATTCAAAAGGGGTGAATGGCTTGAATGTAAAGAGGGAAACTATAAATAAGTTAAGTGAAAATAGTATAGTTTACTTGTCAGATCTCTGGGAAAGGAAAAATTTTAAAACCAAGCAAGAGTTAGAGAAAATTACAAAATGTAAAATAAATGATTTTGATTATATAAAACTAAAAAGCTTTTGAACAAACAAAAACAATGTAGCCAAAATCAGAAGGGAAACAACAAATTGGGAAAAAAATCTTTATAACACAAAACTCTGACAGAGGTCTAATTACTCAAATATACAAGGAGTTAAATCAATTGTATAAAAAATCAAGCCATTCCCCAATTGATAAATGGGCAAGAGACATGAATAGGCAATTTTCAGGTAAAGAAATCAAAAGTATCAATAAGCACATGAGAAAGTGTTCTAAAATCTCTAATAATTAGAGAAATGCAAATCAAAACAACTCTGAGGTATCACTTCACACCTAGCAGATTGGCTAAAATGAAAGAAGGGGAGAGTAATGAATGCTGGAGGGGATGTGGCAAAACTGGGACATTAATACATTGCTGGTGGAGTTGTGAACTGATCCAACCATTCTGTCTGGCAATTTGGAATCATGCTCAAAGGGCTATAACAGAATGCCTGCCCTTTGATCCAGCCATACCATTGTTGGGTTTGTACCCCAAAGAGATCATAGATAAACAGACTTGTACGAAAA
>NW_025390843.1:0-8067 GCF_016433145.1 Gracilinanus agilis | reverse complement strand
GAAAAGAAGGAAGGAAGATAAAGAAAGAAAGATGAGGAAAGAAAGGAAGGAAAAGAGAGAGGGAGAAGGAGGGAGGGAGGAAAGGAGGGAGAGACAGGAGAGGGATAGAGATTTCAAAGGAGGACTTGGAGCTTACCTGGTCCAAGCTTTGCAACAGCATAGAGAAGGTCGTAGTTGATGACTGGTGTTGCATCAGTGATAGGCTGCCAGCCCACAGGGGGTGATGCTGGAGGTGAGATGAGAAACTGTTTTGCAGGCTGGGGGGGTGCCAAGTGAAGCTTGTCTCCATCTGTCTCAGGGGTCTGAACCTTTCAAATAGACCAGGGACAAAGGCTCAGTGTTCATATTAAGTTGGACATGTTTCATAAACTAGAATGAAAATGTGCTCTCACACTTCTAGAATATGAGGACTGTGTCAGTGATTGATGGCTAATACTAATTTTGGCCAACATCTGAAATTTATCAGTTCATGAGATGGCTAAAATTCCAACTCAGAACTGAATGACATTGGTGGACAAGTAGGTGGCCAAATGCATAGAATCCTAGACCTAGAGTCAGGAAGACCTAAGTTCAAATCTAGTCTCAAATGTTTGTGTGAGCCTGGACAAATCCTCTAACCTTTCCTTGCCTCAGTTTTCCCATCTGTAAAAGGGGGATAATAAATAGCTCCTATACTCAGAATATGAGGATAAAGTGAGATAACATGTAAAGTACCTTGCAAACCTTAAAGTATTATATATATTTTATTACAATTATTTTATTGATGTTTATTAATATAATATGAATGTTATTTAATTAGTGTTCATCAATATATAATTATTAATGGGATATCACATGACCTTGTCCTTTATTATTATTCATGGGGCTTCACATGGGCCTGCCTTGGAGCATACATATACTTCCTGAACGATGGCTTTCATTTGCCTATTTACTTTTTTTTTTCTGCCTCCTGTAGAATATAGACTCCTTGAGAATGAGACTTTTCATTTTGGTAGTTGTATTCCCAGTGCCTAGATGGTTCTTTGTACATATTTGGTACTTAAACACTTGCTGAATTATTTTAGCTTGACTTATGCCTTTCCATCAACAGTCAAAATTTCTCTTTAGGGAACCCAAAGAATCATATTTTGAAGGATATGTGTGTTCCTAACCTGCAAGTGATTTTGACATTGGACTGTAGGACCATGAACAAATCAGGTCACCTCCTAACCTCAGTTTCTTCTTCGGTAAAATGAGGTAGAGAGGATGATAAGGTGACTTCTAGGGGTCCACTTAACCCTAAATTGATGATTCTCTGACCCAACTATCCTAAAATATGGGCAGATGCTGTAATTCTGGCCCTTTCCTAGACCTAGTTAGTAGCTGGAGTTCAAACACATTTACTGGGGGACAAGGGGGACCTATTTCAGAAGTCTGACCTACTTCTCAGTGAACTAATTACAGATTGAAAACCATTTTTTTCCCTCCAGAATCTTTCCTGATCTCTCTGGGCTGGACTTCCTAACCTGTGGACTTGGCATTTCAACAGCATTGGTTTTCTTTGAAATCCTATACTTTCAGGCAGTTAGGTGGCTCAGTGGATAGTCAGGTCTGGAGACAGGAGATCCTGGGTTCAAATATGACCTCAGACACTTTCTAATTATGTGATCCTGGGTAAGTAACTTAACCCCAATTGCCTGACCCTTACCACTCTTGGAATCAATACTTTGAATTGATTCTAAGTCAGAAGAAAATGGTTTAAAAAAGAAGAAATCCCATATAGTTAAAAACATGGTTCTGAGAAGACCTCTATAAGCTTCAGTAGATTGCCCAAGAGGATCCATTGTCCACAAAAAGGTCAAGAACCCTGCCTTAGGTGTTGGTGCTCTTTCCCTTCTCAATGGCCTCATGTGGTTTTATCTGTGTTCATATGGAATGCTCCCAGTAAGCTCTTTAAGGGAAGGGATGGTTTATCATTTCTATCTTTGTGTACTCAGTACCTAACACAGTGTCTTTGAACATAGTAGGTGCTTGATAAATGCTTATTGAATCAGATCTGTAGGAATTAAATATGAGAAGGAATTGGGATTTTAACAATGTGGAGAATTCCCATTAATGAAGAGTGCATCTCTATGAATTAGTTGGGAAATTCTAGGAAGTTGCCTGAGACAATCAGTAGATAAGTTAATGAATGTTTATTTATTAAACTATATAATATATAGTTTATGTTTATTATATATATTTATATAATATATATAGTTTATATATAAACTAAACTGTGATGAGCACTGAGGCTACATTTTGCTAAGAATCAAAAGACAATCTCTGCCCTCAAGGAGAAATTATTTTTGTTCAGTCATTTTCAGTCATGTCCAATTCTCCTTGATCTCATTTGGGGTCTTCGTGGCAAAGATACTAGAGTGATTTACCATTTCCTTCTACAGCTGGTTTTACAGATTAGGAAACTGAGGGAAACAAGGTTAAAAGGGTCACACAGCGAGTAAGTGTCTGAGGCCAGATTTAAACTCAGGAAGAAGAGTTTTCCTGACTCCAAGCCAGGTGTTCTATCCACTGTTCCACCCAACTAGTACACATCAATTATTCAATCTATCAATGCAATTAAACACCTAGTATGTACTAGGTTCTGTTCTTCTAAGAGGTAGGGACACAAAGACAAAAATGAATCAGTCCTTTTCTCAAAGAGCTGAATATCAGAGATAGTATAGCATCATAGGAGTTTAGATTCATAAACAGGCTAAGAGGTCAACAAAATCAGTCCTTTCATTTTACAGGTAAGGAAACTGAGGCCTGGAGCAGATAAATAACTTGCCAAGGGTTACACAGCTACTAAATGTCTGAGACAGGATTTGAACCCATAAATTTCTGCTTCCAGTCTCTAAGTAATAGGTACTAAATGGTAATATCTCTTAGGGAAAAAGTAGATAAAGTACATGAAAACTGGAAGTCTTACCTGTGCAAAGTAGAGTTTTAACTTCTTCCCTCTGAATTGTGTTTCATGGAGCTCTATCCTGGCCCGAGCTGCAGACTTGGGATTGCTAAAGTTTATTCTCACGCGTCTGAAACTCTTAAACAGCTGGAACGTCACACAGTCATCATACGTGCGGAACAGTCCCTCGAATTTCTCCTTGACAAAACAAAACAAAACAGACACATATGCACATCCACCAGAAAATCCATTGGTCATATAAGGTGCATGGTGTCATAGATGACACAAGCAATTAAATCCTTGAAAAGAGAACCTTATTTAATGAATCATTTTCAATGGTTGTTAGTCATGTGTGAATCCTACCTAGACTTAGAGACTTTAGAATTTTTAAAAAAACAATCAAACCTAAATCATGAGAATTCAGGTTAATGAAATACTGGCAATATTCTGATATTCTGAACATTATTTCTTAGTACAATTCCCCTTTATTCTCTTCATCTTTATTGCAAGTGACAAACAACAGTTATGACTCTGCTATCAGTTATTATTATTATTTTTTAAAATCATTACTTTCTGGTTTAGTAACAACTCCAAGTCAGAAGGGCAAGGGATAGTCAAGGGGGAGTTAAGTGACTTGCTCAGGATCACACAGCTAGGAAATGTCTGAGATCAGATTTAAACCCAGGTTCCCAATTCTAGGTTTGTCGTGGCTTTTTATGTAATATAAACCATAGTTTACATTTTAGGGGCAGCTAAGTGGCACATTGGATAGAGTTCTTGGCTTGGAGTCAGGAAGACTCACTTCTTGAATTCAAATCCAGCTTGGGACACTTACTGGCTGTGTGATTGAAGGCAAGCCACTTAACCTTGTTTGCCTCTGTTTTCTCATTCATAAAATGAGCTGGAGATGAAAAGGGCAGACTAGGGCAGTATCTTTATGAAGAAAACCCCAAATGGAGTCATGAGTGAAACAACTGAACATCAACAAACTATAGTTCTCTGATCCCTCATAGCGAATCCCCACATTTTACAAAGGGAGAAACAAAGGGCCAAAAATCTAAATTGATGGTCCCAAGACCATATAACTCATCAGTCGCATAGATTGGGACTAGAATCTAGGTCTCCTGGTTCTCAAGTTAGGGTTCCTTCTACCACTCCAAAAACTTCACTATATGAAGGAGGGAGATAAAGAAAAATTGCTTTCATGAGAAGGAGGGAAATAAGTAGAAATGTGCTAATGGAACCTAAATTGTGAAAGGAAAAAAAAAACCTGGAGATTTTATGTGACCACAAGCATAACATATTGCTGCCACATGTGAATGCAATGGAATCTTGTTTGCAATAAGAAATGACAAAAATGAGGAATACGGAGAAACGTGGTAAGATTTGTAAGAACCAGAAAGTCATTGTGTAGGATTTTGGAGCTTTTTAAAGTCATGTCTGACTCTTCATGACCCCATTTCAGGTTGCTTTGGCAGAGATACCAGAATGGCTTGCTACTTCCTTTTCCAGTTCATTTTACATAGGAGGAAACTGAAGCAAACTGCATTAAGTGGCTTGTCCAAGGTCACATAGCTAATAAGAATCTAAGGCCAGACTTGAACTCAGGAAGAGGAGTTGTTATGCCTATAGCCCCAGCACTCCATTCACTGAGCCATCTAGCTGCCCTATATAATATTATAATAATATAAAAGACCAGTGTAATTGAAAATCTAAGAACACAGATGATGAAATGTAACTCTAATTTCTAGTCATTGAATTTGGGAAGCATAGGAGCTACACACATTGTCAGACACAATTATTCTATGGATTATTTTTGGTTAACTTTTTTTTTGTCATAAGGGAAACTTTACTTCGAGGGTAGGAAATTCAGAAATGATTATCTAAAAATGAGAGGGACCAACTCAATAATCATAATATAAGCTATGAGGTCTTAAAATAATTATTGGCATGTTGGACTACATTAATAGTAATAAAATACCTGGATTACAATAGTTCTACCAGGCTCTTTGCTGCATATATCCCTTCTGGAACATCATGTTCATCTTTAGGAATCAAATGTTAATGATCGTATTTAATCTCATCATTACTTGCCAAAAAAACTAAAATGTCTAGAGGAAAGAGACCAATATGGCTAGCAATATGGAAACTATTGGATATTAGGAGTCGAAAACTGGAAGAGAAAATGAGGGTAGTAAATGAGAAGTATATTTTAATATCTGAAGGACTTGTTGATCAGTCATTTCGCTTTTATCTGACTATTCATGACTCCATTTTGGATTTTTCTTGGCAAAGATACTGGAGTGGCTGGCCATTTCCTTCTCCAGCTCATTTGACAGATGAGGAACTGAGGCAAACAGGATTAAGTGACTTGTCCAGGGTCACATGGCTAATTAGGGATTGAGGATGGATCTGAATTTAGGAAGACTCATCTTCCTGATTCAAAGCCTAGTATTCTATTCACTGCATCACCTAGCATCTGAAGGACTTAACATAGAAAAAAAGTGATCTGTTGCTCTGGAATTCTCTAGCACCTAGAATTAGGATAAATGAAGAGAACTTATGAAAGGGGAAAGTCTGGCTCCACAAAAGAAAAACCTTTCTAACCAGTGCTGTCCATTAATTGAATGGTTGCCTTCTAAAAGACTTAAGTCTCATTCTTGAAGACCAGAAGCCTTCAAGGAATGGCTACATCACCATTTGTCAAAGATGTCAGGGAGGGGGATTCCTACCTGGAAGAGAAAGTTGAATTAAATGATCTGAGGTTCCACCAACACTATGAGAAAGAGAGAGAAATAATTTGTATGTCCAGCTCCCTGACTTCATCTCATGATTCTGTTTCAGTAACTGTCTACCTTCTGTCATAGTGACACCAGGCAAACAGCCCCAAAACATCTTTTTTCCAGGTATTGGCTAGGATTGCTTATAAAATTGTAAAGTAGATAAAATTTAAAAATCTACAACATCATTGGCAATGCCATATGGCACTAAAAACAAGTTAAAATTGTAAGGGAAATCCATTTAAAATAACTGTGAAATTAAAAAACATTCTTGAACAAACAAAATCAGTAAAGGCAAGATTAAGGGGGAAAAAACCTAATGTGGTAGGAAAACATTTTTACAAATATTTCTGCTTTGCTAAACATGTTATACTTGGGTTCTATGGGGAATTGATATGTTTCCCATAAGGTTAAAAATGGAATGCTTTAAAAAGAATTGCAAACCATCAACCAGTATATGAAAAAAAATTTACAAAGCAATAATAAGAGAAACACAAATTCAAAGAATTGTGAAGTTTTATTTCGCACTATCAAATTGGCATAGAGGTCAAAAGGTGAAAATATTTAACATTGAAGGAGCTATGCAAAAATGGTTATGCTCAGGGCAACTTTGTGGCTCAGTGGATTAAGAGTCATATTTAGAGATGGGAGACCTTGGGTTCAAATCTGGCCTCACACACTTAGTGTGACTCTGGACAAGATACTTAACCTTCATTGCCTAGGTCTCCTACCTTGAAACCAATTCATGGCATTGATTCTAAGATGGAAGGTAAGGTGGTTATTTATTTTAAAGAAAGAAACCTCTCCCAGTCTTCCTTAAACTTAGTGCCTTCCCTCTGACATTATCTCCAATTTATTTTAAAGATCTTGTTGGTATTTGGTAGATTTTGTGTTATCCTCCCAATTAGACTGTGAACTCCTTGAGCCCAAGCCCCAAGTACCATCTTCATCTTTCTCAGTATCCTCAGGGCCTGCCAAAGTAGCTAGTACTTAGTAGGAGCTTAAGGAAAAGGTTCCATCTGTACAAAAATATTCCTAGAAATTTTCTTTCAATTAAAAAAAAATGAGAAACAAAGTGAATTCATCCATCAGGGTCTGGCTAAACAAATCATGGTGTCTGAATGTAATGGAGAATCATAATGTCATAGAAATGAAAAAAGATGAGGAATTTATAGACTCATGAGAAGACCTATAGGAATTGATGCTTAGTGAAAAACAAAACCAGAAGAAAACTATTAACAATGATTATAAGAAGGCAAACGAAAACACTTGTGAAAAGCAGCTTCATTCTCTCTCACTGTAACAACCAGTGGACCTGGAGAATGAATCATGAGACACACTTTCTTCTTCTTCTTTGTAGAAAAGGATGAGACATTAAATGTGGAATGTTGGATATCCATTCAATTGTCAGCTTCTTGCCTCTTTTTGTATCTCTAGAGTTTAGCACAATGCCGGGCACATAGTTGGTGCTTAATAAATGTTTATTAATTTATATGTTGCCAGATGTTGGTCCATGTTGCTTAATTTTTCTCTCCTCTCTGACTCCTGTCTTTATATCTGAACACTTGACTGCACAAACAGATGCCCCTGCAAATTCCCTAAACTCCCATGTTCACAGCTTCCTTAAGTTCCACGACCTACTTCTTCACTCCACCTCAGCCACACATAAGGATGACACCCAGCGACACAATGAATCTCATCATTCATCTTACCCTCTCTACCTCTCAGTATTTTCTCAGTTAAATTAGCCCTGCTCCAACTTCACTTTCCTCCTTTCTCGTCCCAGTGCAACAATTAGTCACTTCGACTCTACATTTCCTTCTGCTCAAGAATCTCTCACTTTTTTGTCCTATGTCCATTC
Organism: Gracilinanus agilis; assembly: GCF_016433145.1. Lineage (NCBI taxonomy): Eukaryota > Metazoa > Chordata > Mammalia > Didelphimorphia > Didelphidae > Gracilinanus > Gracilinanus agilis. Next base: position 500 of record NW_025390843.1, on the reverse strand, counting down.
ATCTTTTGCCAATTGGTCTCCTTTGTTTAAGTCTCTTGCCACTCAGGTCTACCTTCATTCTTCTGCCAAAGAAATTTTCCTTAAATGTAAGTATGGTTGCACCTTTCCCTCACTCTGTATTCTAGTAGCTCACTATTACCTTGGGGAAGAAATGTCATCCCCTTTGTTTAGTCTTTTTCAACCTGATCCCAGTGTATCTCTCTTTTTCATTGGGAATTACTGCTTCTTCCACATTTTACAACCCAAACAGACTGGCTTGCTCTCTGTTCTTCACAGATGATACTCCATTTCTGTGCCTTGTCCTGGTTGTTTCCCCCTGATGCCTGGGATATATTTCCTTTCCACCTCTACCTTCTCAGACCTCCTCTCTTCTTTCATGCAATTTGAGCATCAACTGTTGGTGTCTTCACTCCCAAGCTACCTTGAAGTTAACATAATATATATATATATATATATATATATACACACACACACACACACACACACACACACACACACAC